>NC_079172.1:52620055-52694370 GCF_947568905.1 Ostrea edulis
CAGAGTTCCATAATATTATAAGAATATCGGGTAATCATACCTAGCTTACATATCATGCACTTCTGATCTTTGAAATTTAGAGAAGCCAATCGCGCTTCGTATTTGTACCTGAGGCATCATAAATAACAAGATTTCTGGAACCATCCTAGTGTCAAATCGGGGTATATTTATAGGTAGGTGTACTAAACGCAGTCAATCTGTTAGATTCAAAGAGACAGGTAAGATGGGGGGTGGAAGGCGAATTGGGATTTTTTTTTTTTATAGAAAGAAATTATCATATTCAGCTTTAGAAAAAATAACCGATTTGGACAAGTGACGGATGAAATGAACGTGTTTAGCATAATTTTATGATACACGCCACCTTCATTAAAATCATTCCCATCACTTAAAGTGACCAACGACACAAACAATAGGAAATTGTGTCGTTGGTCATTTTTAGTGCTTTATAACTCTTTATTTATTTGATCTACAATTAGATCCGACACTTTGGATGTTAGGTGTTGTTGGTTATGCATATAATAAAAAATAAAAATGAATTATATAAACAAATATCACATTAATAGATGGAATTGAACAATTGAAAAAAAAAAGGGTACTTTATACAGTTAGAATTTCTCAATTCAGTTAACGATATATAAATATTTGTTAAATTTTCATAGTGTGTAGTACGTGTCTTTTTAGACCCGACACTTTAAGAAAGTAGAGTGTTAATTAGTGTATATATATATATATATATATATATATATATATATATATATATATATATATATTATATATATATATAAAGCACAAACAAACAATTATAACACCCAACCTTACGTTTACCCCTAGGATCTAAACGATACATGTGATAATCAATTAATTAATATATAAAGCACTAAATAATCACAACTAGGTACTGAAAATTTTCGCCCCAGCCAGGGGTCGAATATATATATATGGGGACTAGGCCCCCAGAAGCTTTGGGGTAAATGGTGCAAAATCCTGCATTCTGAGCATTTCCTGGCACTTCTTTTTCACTTTCAAATTGTCTACTTCGTAAACAAAACTTATGTTACATATCCTTTTTAAGAATTCTTAAGTGATACTTGTATATGGCGGAAATACCGTACACACACACACATATATATATATATATATATCAGTGTGTCGTCTTATCAACCCTAGAATTAAATGATACACTGGTGTTGATACATTTGAATGATGCAAGCAATTACATGTACATTGTAAGTATCCACCTTTCATAACATTTTGACTCAAAGACTCGTTAAAATTGAATAACTCTTAAATTTTTTGGTCCGCAAAAAAGGGGGGATCCGCCCTTGCTAACCACTAGGTTACCGAGGCAGGTTTGTAATCTGTACCTTGATTATGTCCGAATCACAGGGGCTTGTCTTCCGGGTTGTAAATAAAAATAAAAATATGAATTCTCTTGAAAACCCCCTTTGAAGTCGTTTTGATTAAGATACCAACACGTTTCAGCGATTTATACATCGTTCAAGGTATTTCCACCCTCCTGTGACGTCATAAGATTTTGCAAAGTCAATGATTCAATAAGATTTATACATGACAGGAATATAAGTTTTGTTGGAGTCGTTTTCAATAGTTATTGTAAAAATTCTTGCCAACCATAAATTTTTTCAAAAGTCTAAGTTATATATGAATAATCAATTATATGTTTCAAAATATTGAATCCAAGGGCACAAACTCTGTTTTCATTAAATTATTTATGAAGTCCATTATGCGATAGGTTTACTTTATCTCGTACAAGCTTTTAAATTGTATATCTAATGCTAATGGCAAGACATTTCTTATTCAAATACAACAATCTCACAACTGTGAGATCCATCACGAGCAAAGAGAGAGGTTGCTGCAACAGCGCCTCCTTTAATACCCAAGTTAGATGACTTGTACTTAAGCTGCTTGTATCAATCACCAAGGGAGATAACTCTATGAAAATTGCGTTTCCTCGATAAGAGCATCTTATTCTCAAGGTGCGAAATAGATGCCCTATTATTTTTCACAAACATTTTGTATATTTAAGAAACAGTTTCATGAATACTATTATATCGTTACAACCAGTTTTTGTGAAATTTTGTTAACGTTGTTTAAAGAAAATTGCAATTTTCTGATGTTGATAACAGGTGTGTTGTGCTAATTGATGACAATCTTATTGTTACCGCATCATACTTATTTTATCATTCTTATTTGTTACTAAAATATATACATGTATTATTTGAAAAATCAACAATCAAATATAAGATTGAACCTATAATTCTAGAGGGGTGGAATTACCTTAAATTACACCCCCTGCAAGTGGTATCATATCGATATGATACTACTTGCAGGGGGTGTAATTTAAACGATACATTAATTGCTGAAACGTGTCGGCATCTTTATAAAAACGACTTCAGAGGGGATTTTCAAGAGGATTCATATCATCATTTTCCCCCCCACAACCTGGAAGACAAGCCGGTGGTTCGAACGACTTGCACTGTAATATTTAGTCATGGAATTGTATAAGATTTCAATGGTTTTGAATAGTTCAGAGAAAACACCCCCTCAGACACACTCAAGGGTAGAAGTACACATGTTACATTGCTTAAAGCGAGAGCCATGGAACGTCGTAAACATGTAAATATTCAAGAGGAAATCCCATTTAGGGAATTATCGCTATTTTGTGCAGCATCCTTTTTAATTCATCAAGGCATTGAAAATTGTCTTATTGCATTTATTATGTTACAGAACCAAGGCTGGAATATGAAATCGTTGGTTATTCTGGCAGTGTGCGCTGTGACACTATGTGAGTATCTCATTAAGGTGGCCAGTCGTCATTCGATCAGCTTTTAAATGCTATTTTTGATGACTGAAATATAGAAGGTATTTCCAAGATGAGAATTGAACACCGTCTTACTGGGGCAATATGACACCATCGTCGTGAAGCGTACGCTCCCTTGAAAGGGAAGAGGAACGTACGTTTCAGCGGTGGCGTGCGACGATATACGACACAGACTAGATTGTATTGCGTTATAACACACCAGCATAATCTTCTCCAGTTACGTGTGTATTATAACCCAATAACATAATCTGCAATCAAATCCATTCCTTATTAGGATGTAATTTGATTATTATTAGGATGTAATTTGATTATTATTAGGATATAATTTGATTATTATTAGGATGTAATTTGATTTATCACTTGACGAATACGCCTTTGAATGAGATGGATTCAAACAAAAATGCCAAGCGTTGATGACGTCGCAAGGCTTTACGAAGAAAGTTATGTTTGTGAAAATTCAAGTATATGTATGTTGCTTTGCCAACCAAACAGCATGTCAAACAGGAAATAAAATCAAAAATAGTACAGAAAATTTTTTACCAACTTACAGTTTCTATTTCTGAGTGTGTTTCTGTACATTTCTAACACTGCATGCAGATTTATATTTTCCTCTGCAATTTTTAAATGAATCTAATATAAGGAATGAACACTTAGTGGAAATACAAGGGATAAAACTTGGAATGCCCATAAGATTTGAGTTATCGAATATTTTGAAATACTGACCTGCAAGTCATTTTCCGATGCCCATCATAATAGATTTCAATGTAATTTTTCTTCCTTCTCAGGTCTTCATAGCGTCCAGGCTTTGTCTTACGGGGGTGGAACCTGCAACTTTGGCACTAGCGGTGTTGCTGCATGTACGTCAACGTCCGCAGGTTTCTGCTCGCTCGATACCGTAACAGTCACTGGTAGTCCGGCTACTGCTGTAGTCTTTGCTGGAAAATGTATCTGTTACCCTAACTACAGTGGCACTGTCTGTGGAAGTAAGTTTGGCGTCTGCTTTCTAAGGTCACGTGAGTCACTTAAAGCGATTAGTATTGTCCGTCATCGCCCGTCGTGCGTTACCATTTGAACATAATCACCATTTTCTCTGAATTTAAATGACCATTTTTTCATTGAATATGGAATATCTTTGGGGTATGGGGAACAAAACTTGTCTATCCCTCCATCAGGGGGTTCAGACTCTAGGGCATACATGTAGTTAAAAAGGAAAACGAATTTTGGTCCATTTTGCATGTACTTGTATATAGTACAATAATCCTTTGCAGCTTTAAATCTCAACAGTATTACTAAATATTAATCCTTTGTTTTCAGCCCAGACCGTGACATCCACCACTACCTCCACCACCAACAACGCTCTCGGAGTTCTGGCCATCGGAGCTCTGGCTGCTTATTTTCTCTCCGGAGCTGGAAACGTAGGAACCGGAATTGGAGCCGGCGCAGCAGCTGGTAACCCCTTCCTCATGGGTTAAGGTCACATGTCTCACAGCTGTAATACAATGTGAATTAATTTTAAAGGATTCTGAAGTTTTTATTTAAAATCAGCCGCAGTGCATTTTAGGGACTTTCTCTTTGTCATATTATCCATTTTAATTTTTGCTAAAAAAAGAAGTATGCAAAAATCGACCCCCATTCCCACCCTTTATTTCACTGGCCAGAGTCAGTTTGCATATAATGTTGTCACATTCATTTCTAATTTAAGGTTTTGAATTTGAACTTTTGTCACCAAAGGTATATTAAGATGATCTTAATTTTTCTTCCCACTTTTGGTAAAGTGGAAGCAGTATATCCGATGTCAGGAATACAACCTCCAACTCCTCCATACTAAATGTCTCATTGTTTAAAATTCTTAATATCAATTATAACACGCAAGTGACCTTTGGCTTATATTTAAAGGGGAAATTAGAAGTTAAATAACACGATATAAATCCAGAAGTCTAGATTGTAATATGGGGACATGAGAAAAAGTCGAAGCATTTGGGTAATTTCTGCAAAGATTTGAATTTGACCTGTTTAAATCAATTGAGCTACAGCGGTTCATTTCATTGTTTCAGTGTTGTCTGTTTTCAATAGATCATGTATCAATGAATGCTGTTATTCTCATATTTCATAATGTTGAGGAGTAATGCTATTTTTAAAACATTAACGTAGATCGACGAATGATAGAAAATGGTTTCATGTTTTTGAAGAGAGGACCATAGGCCATAACGCAAGCAACTATGCGACGTTCTGAAAGACAAACTGCCCGAAGAGTCGTCGAAAGTACTCGCAGGAACTGGTCGTTGGTTATTATGTGATATATATATATATGTGTGTGTGTGTGTATGTATGTGTGTGTGTGTTTGTGGCCAATATCAACAGAGAATAATAACAAAAACTACATATAAATACATCTAGCACTACAACTGCACTAATCTACAAACGTATTTACAACGCAGACTACACGTTTTTTTGGTCTTTACTTAGGCTTGCCAATCAATGTTAAAAGTGGAGCGAATTAGGACAGTACATGCCTTATTCGTCCAAAGAGCTGATCCAAAATGTACGAAGTGATAAAAATAGACTTAATTAATCTCAAGTGGAACGAGTTAACCCAATTACGTTGACAAATTAGAAAAAGTAAAGCTAACTCGTACCCAGAGAGATTCTATTTTAACTATGCATTAAGAATAAATAATTTATAAAAGATAATAATAAGGAAAAAATATCGACAAAAAATAAATAAATAAAAAATAGATAAAAATAAACTATGTAAATGAATGAACACTATAAAAATGAAATAAAAAATGAACAAAATCTGAGAAAAAATTAATGTAAATAACAAGTTTGAATAAGTAAACAAAGTGTACCAACTCCAAACAAAGAATAAGCAGCCTAGGAAATTGAATCAACATCAGACATTCCCGTACTGATCATTTCAAGGGTAGACGTGCAAAAAACAGAGAATCACAGAATCGGATAAATGGGTTTTACAATCGGTTATGAAAGTCAAAGTAATTAGGGGGGGTGGGGGGTGATTGTAAACAGAATTGAAAAGAAAAAAATGTGTTAAAAAATGGTCATACAAAAAAATGTAGTACCACTGTTAGGGACGTGATCAGACGAGTAGGTCTAGATGAAGCTTAAAATCTTGTAAGGGTTTAGCCCGAATTCATCCTGGTGAAGTCGGTAGGTTTGTTGATACCATGCGGTTCAAATGACTTCAACCTGTGCATCCAGAATTTTTCCTTCTGCTTTTTTTCGGTATCTGACCAACTTGGGTCATGATCAATAACCACTACTGCCATGTCCTCCCATCGGTGGTTATTGCCATTGAAATGTGTTGCTACTGGCAAATCTTTTTTGGTTCTGATGGAGGACTGGTGGTTGTTGACCCGTCTGCGAAGGTCTGTTGTTTCTCCTATGTACTGCTTTTGGCAGACATCGCAACTGATGAGATAGATGCAGTTATTGGTTTTGCAGGAAAAGTTTCCCAATATTTTATAATTGCGACCTGTGACAGGACTGCTAAAACCCTCAGTGTCCGAGATATATTTGCATAATTGACATCTGAGGTCTAAGCATGTTTTGAAACCTCCATTGGGTAAACCGTTATTCAGTTTGGTTCTTACTATCACGTCCTTCAGGTTTCTGGGGTGTCTGAAGGATGCCATCGGTGGTTCCTTAAAAACACCAGCCATTCGTTTGTTGACATGCAGAATGGGCAGGTGTTTTTTCAGAATACCGTTGATGTTCTTGAGGGCGGGATGATATGTAGTGACCAATGGAACCCTGTCATTCTGAGGTTTTTCTTTATACTGGAGGAGGGACTGTCGGTCCTGTCGTGACATCTCATCAATCGCGGACTGTACCTTGCAAGGATCATATCCTCTGTTAGTGAGGTGAGTTTTGTTCCTTGTTCTTGGAAAATAGTAGGAGTAGAGCAGATGCGGCGGATTCGGGTAGCTAAACCCTTAGGCACACCTCTGAAAGTGTGGGGTGGATGACAACTAGATGACATAAGGTACAAATGAGAGTCAGTGGGTTTAGTGAGGAGATTAAACTCAGTTTGCCCGTTTCTAAATGTGGCTGTGGTATCCAAAAAAGTGTTATTTAAGGTGGAAATTTCCACAGTAAACTTGATGGAATTATGGAGAGTTTGCCATCTCGATAAAATCGTCCAGGCTTTCACGACCGTCAACCCACTTCATCTCAATGCGTAGCCAACTAAGGGGTTTAACTGGTGAATAATGTAGAACTCTACGTTCCAGTCTCCCCATAAATATGTTGGCATACGATGGTGCCATTTTTGTTCCCATAGCTGTGGCACTTATTTGCAGGTAGTGTTCACCATTGAACATGAAGTTTTTGAACTATATATATATTTATATATATATGTGTGTGTGTGTGTGTGTGTGTCCAATAATAAAAGTCAAGAAACACAAAACTCGAATTACATTTCACTGTTAGCGCTTTCGGCTTTAATGCCTCTTCAGACAGTTATAAAATGACATATTTAATTTTATAACTGTATGAAGAGGCATTAAAGCCAAAAGCGCTAACAGTGAAATTTTATGTAATTCGAGTTTTGTGTTTCTTGACTTTTATTATGGGATGTATTTACTGTATCAAATACTGAATTCTTTTTACAAACTCTATATACAAACTCTCTCTCTCTCTCTCTCTCTCTCTCTCTATATATATATATATATATAACACATACAAGTGTATATGTATCAGTCAACATTATTTGAACCAATCCAGGATCCTCATCAATATTCTTGTTTGTCCTCTGATGAAAAATCATTCATGTAGCTGGCATTTGCATTACTTATTGCTAAGTAACGTGAACATATCACAACGTAAGTAATTGTCCTTTGTGACGTCATAAATTACACTGGTAGCGATATAATGCACACTTAGACAACACTTGGAAGTTCGGTTAAATGTAAAATTCAATTCTAAACAGTTGGGATTAAACTTGGGGTCCAAGTATAAGAAATTCGTCATGTTCCAAACATTTTGCCAATTGTGGTCATGGAGATTTCAACATGTATTTCCATTTTATAAAATGTATAATGGCTGCGAAATTTTCAGAGTTACAAAGGAGGACTACTTTATAAAATTGTTTAATCACAAACTTAATACAAAATAACTTTTTGATTTGATTTACACCACTTCTGGCATATGTAGTCGCACAGTAAGTTTGAAGTTTCTCTTTCACAGCTGTTTATATTTTCGTGAGGAGCAAAGAGAGGGGCTTGGTAGAACACGTACTAGATCCAGAGATGTAAGGGTTTTTATGTAGTTTAGGAATCCAGTATAGGTACAGTAACTCATATTCATTCGACTCATTGACTGGGATATTAAATGTGTCTAAACCTGAAGCATGGAAGGACAGTTGGAGTTCGATTATCAGAAGTGAAGTTAATGTCAGGTTTCTTTAAAAATACTGTTGTAATAATGAGTCTTACAAACAAAGTCAATGTTGTTACAAGTTTTGTCAGCTGGAACCAAAACATATTCCTCTTGTAACCTATACAATTCTTTTATCTCTTTTGGTTTACTAAACACAGAAGGGTAGATGGTACGTACTTTTGTTTTAACGTGTCTAATGCGGGATTTAATATTCCTCTTATACTTTTAATCCATTCTGACAATGTATCAAGTTCTTCTTTTTCCTATTTAGCCCATCGTCTGACATAATCTTCGGTAGAATTCATAATAGAGATGAAGTTCTGTCGCACAATTGAAAGACCGAGGTTCTCTGTATTTAGGACCCTTTTGAATAAGTGATAAGTAATGGGCGGGTTGGCCCCACTCTTTTGGTGGTAGTAATGAATGGTAAAAATGTAATAATGAATGAATTGAAGAACGGAGCACCCTCCCTCCTATTTAGGAGCATGAAGTTTGGGAAAAAGAGAAATGTTTGGTTCCTTTTCTACTTGTCAACAACTGTAGAAGACAATTTCTCCCCTGGTCGTCTCTACACTTCGAAAAACTATGCTACGTGTCTGCGTACTATTCCAAATCATTCAAAAATAAATACTCAGAAGTATGAACTAAATTGTTTTTAGCTCATCTGAGCTGAAAACTCAAGTGAGCTTTTCTGCTCGCCTGTTGTCCGTCGTCTGTCTGTCCGTTACATTTTCGACTTCTTCTCCAGAACTACTGGGCCAATTGAACCAAACTTGGTCAAAAGCATCCTTGGGTGAAGGGCTTTCAAGTTTGTTCAAATGAAGGGTCATGCCCCTTTCGAAGGGGAGATAATCACAAAAATAGGAGGGGTCATTTAAAAATCTTCTCAAGAACCACTGGACCTGAAAAGCTTAAATTTACATGAAAGCTTCCTGACATAGTGCAGATTCAAGTTTGTTCATATCATGGCCCCCGGGGATATGATGGGGCCACAATAGGGGATCAAAGTTAGACATACAAACATATAGGGAAAATCTTTGAAAATCTTCTTCTCAAGAACCACTGAGCCAGAAAAGCTGAAATTTACATGAAAGCTTTCTGACATAATGCAGATTCAAGTTTGTTAAAATCATGGCCCCCGGGGGTATGGTGGGGTCACAATAGGGATCAAAGTTTTACATACATATATATAGGGAAAATCTTTAAAAATATTCTTCTCAAAAACTACTGGGCCAGGAAAGTGGAAATTTACATGAAAGCTTCCTGGCATAGTGCAGATTCAAGTTTGTAAAAATCATGCCCCCCCCCCCCCCCCCGGGCCACAAGGGGGGATCAAAGTTTTACATACAAATTGATAGGGAAAATCTTTAAAATTATTCCTTTCAAAAACTTCTGGGCCAGGAAATTTGAAATTTACATGAAAGCTTCCTCACATAGTGCAGATTCACGTTTGTTAAAATCATGGCCCGAGGGGGTTAGATGAGGCGACAATGGGGAATCAATTTTTACATACAAATATATAGGAAAAATCATTAAAAATCTTCTGAGAAATCACTGGGCCAGAAAAGTTTACATTCACATGAAAGCTTCCTGACCTAGTCCAGATTCAATTTTGAAAAAATCAATATATGCACCCAGGGGTGCATGAGCCGAGTTGCATGGGATACATTGTAAAGTCAGGAATGATGTGGCATATTTACAATTGTGAAGAACTAATTTCAGTTTTAAACTTTTCGAGTTACTGTCCAGAAACCATATTTGTCTGAAGTTTCTATTTTCGGTCACTGTGACCTTGACCTTTTTTCTCCAAAATCAATAGGGGCCTTGCTTTGCTGGTATCCAACAATATATCCAAGTTTCATTTGATTCAAATTAAAAATTTTCGAGATATCCTCTGGAAACCAAAATTTATTGGAATTTTAAATCTATTTTCGGTCACTGTGACCTTGACCTTTGACCTATTTTCTCCAAAATCAATAGGGGTCTTCCTTACCTGGTATATAACAATATCTTTAAGTATCATTTGATTCGAATTTAAACTTTCTGAGTTATCATCCGGAAACCAAATATTTCTGAAATTTTCATTCTATATTCGGTCACTGTGACCTTGACATTTGACCTTTTTCTCCAAAATTAATAGGGGTTTTCCTTACCTGGTACCCAACAATATATCAAAGTTTCATTTTATTCGGATTTAAACTTTCTGAGTTATCATCCGGCAACCAAATTTTTCTGAAATTTGCATTCTATATTTGGTCATTGTGACCTTTTTTCTCCAAAATCAATAGGGATCTTCCTTACCTGGTACCCAACAATATATCAAAGTTTCATTTGATTCGGATTTAAACTTTCTGAGTTATCATCCGGAAACCAAATTTTGCTTGAATTATTTATTCAATGGTAAAATCATACTTCACGAGTTGCTCATTAAATTAGATTTTTGAAGAATCTTCATACTTTGTTCGAACCTCTAATGTGACCCCAGGAACTACTGAGCATTTTGAATCTAAAATACACTAAGATTTTTGCATACATATCCTTGATGTCTTTGATTTTCCTTTAAATTTGCACCCTTACTCTGGTTGCAAGATCATAATGTATATACACTATACTTGCAGATGCTTGGATATTGATTTAACAAATTATACCCTTGTTGCTCTTAAGAAGATTTTAACAGAATTTTCCTATATATTCCTGTGTAAAAATTTGAACCCTGGTCTTGGGCTCGCTGTTTGAACACACTCAACAACTTTTATTATACAAGAAAGCTTTTAAGGGAGATAATGGCCGATTTGCTTTTAATGGGGCATGGCTATGATTTGAGCTGAAAATGCTAAAATTTTATTCCCCCACTTTTAGGTCACCTGAGTAAACTTAGGTGACCTATTGCAATTGGTTGTTGCCCATCGTCAATTGAACATTTTTAACTTCTTGATAACTACCAGTCCAATTCTTTTCAAATTTGGTATGAAGCATCTTTGGGACAAGGGGGCCATAAATTGTAAATTTCAATAAACTAAATGCATAGTGATATAGAGCAGGAAGGCCTCTAACAAATTTGTAAATTTCATGATCCCTGGGGTAGGGGTTCTGAACCTAGGGCAGGGCCAAACTTACTATATAGTATTTTTTGTGTAAAACACTTAAATAACATCTTCTTACGTACTATTGATACTAAATTGAAACTAAATGGATATTAGAAAGAGCAGGTATAGTCCTTTATCAAAATTGTAAGTTTGATGATCCAAGGGGTAGGGGTTTTGGTATCAGGGTGGGACCAAAATGGTCAGTTATTAAATGTGTGAACAATAGACACTTTTAACTTCTTCTTGTTAACTACTATACCAATTTTTTTCTTTGGTATGAAACATCTTTGGGACAAGGGGGATATAAATTGAAAATTTCAGGATTCCTGCACCCCTGGGACCTTAGAGGCGGGGCAAAATTGACCAATTTTCAAAAAATATTCTTCTCTAGAACTGCACATGTTTAAGAAAAACTAAATGCTTTAAGATGTAAAGCAGGAAGGCTTCTACCAAAATTGTAAATTTCATGATCCCCTAGGTAGGGGTTCTGACCCCAGGGTTGGACCAAACTTAGTGTATAGTGTTTATGTGTAAGTTTGCTGATACTGCATAGAATCTAAATGCATGCTAAGGAATAGCAGAAAAAGATGTACAAAAAAATGGTGAATTTCACAACCCAGGGTTTTGACTCTAGGATGGGTCCAAATTAGTCATATCTTTTAATGTTAATACACCTATTGTATAATATGAAGCCTTTCATCAGTCTATGCACTTATGAGGGCATTGAAGTTGTAAGAACACATCTTGTTTTTATACTTTCACTGAATGTTAAAATTTAGCTTAGATATTCAGAACAGAATTTTTTTTTTTATAGATTTCATAGTCCTTGGGAGTAGTGATAATTTTTCACTAGTACTCAGGTGACTGATAAGGCCTGTGGGCCTCATGTTATTGTTTACAATGCTTAACTAAAGTATTTCTAATGGTCAACCAAAATTTGAATATCAGTTGTTGAGTTAAAGTGAGATACAGCACTCGAAATTTTTTGTTATGTAAACAAGGTTCGTGCCATGTTTTTGTTTACATTAGACTGTTTAATTAATAGAAAATAGCGTATTTAATACAAAATGACGTGTGCAAAACACTACAAACTATTTAATTGTGTTAAAAATTCACTTATAAATTGAAAAAATTCTGGTTTATATGAAACTTTTACAAGTTTATCTAACCTATGTAGACAAAACATGGTACGAGCTTTATTTACATAACAAGGACTCGTGACCTCTGTATTTCCCATGTACTTTGACTACTGACACTAAAATTTTTGCTGATCATTAGTAATACCTTAGTTAAGCATTCTAAAGATTAACAAGAGGCCCATGGGCCTAGAATCGCTCTTCTGATACATTGTAGAACAGGCAAAAATTCTCACTAACCAAGATTCATCAATTAACAAAGTTTGATGATGTTAAGTCAAATAGTACCTAAAAATTTAAATGTAACTGTCCAAAAGTAAGTCACGGTGACCTACTTTTGGTCGACCCACTGAAGACTCAAGATGCATCAACTGACAAGTCAAATAGTATTCAAATATAGCTGTCAAATTCCAAAAGAAGGCCACAGTGACCTACTTTTTGGTCGACACACTCCAAAGACTCAAGATGCATCAACTGACAAAGTTTGATAATTGAAGTCAAATAGTATCTGAAATATTCAGATATAAACGTCAAATTCCAAAAGTAGGTCACAGTGACCTACTTTTTGGTCGACACACTCTGAAGACTCAAGATCCATCAAATGACAAAGTTTGATGATTGTAAGTCAAATAGTATCTGAAATATTCAAATATAGCCATCAAAATCCAAAAATAAGTCACGGTGATCTACTTTTTAGTCAAAACACTCTGAAGACTCAACATTCATCAACTGACAAAGTTTGATGATCCTAGCTTTTATAGTGTCCAAAATATGCATCTAAAATTGAAAATGTGAAATTTGATCGTCTGCAAAATTCAAAAAGTAGGTCACTGTGACCTACTTTTTAAAAAAATAAATATGTTTCGAGGCCTCTAGATGCATCAACTTAAAAGGTTTGATTATTCTAAACCTCTCTGTATCTGAAATAACAACCTAAAATGTATTCATAAATGATTGGCCATAAAATTCAGAAAGTAGGTCATGGTGACATACTTTTCACATGACGTAATTCAAGATCCCATGATCCATCAACTGACAACTTTTGATTATCATAGGCTCAAAAGTATCCAAGATATGCATAAAAATCCATTTAATAATAATTACCTGCGAAATTAAAAAAGTAGGTCACCATGACCTACTTTTGAGACAACATGATATTAGGTTCTAAGATGCATCAACTGACAAAATTTGATGATCCTAGTCCTTATACTAAGCAAAATATCAAAGTTTTAACAAAACAAAATTTAAGGTCAACTTTGAAGTGACCTTCAGAACACACCCTTTGCCCCAGGATGATGACTCGAACATTTTTTTTTTATCTACAACCTATCCTCATCCTTATACATAAGTTTGGTGATAATTTGCCCAATGGTTCTTGAGAAGAAGATTTTTTAGCAACCACTACTTTTGTTTGCATTTTTATAATTATCTCCCCTTGTTAAAGGGTAACAACCCTAGTTTTAGTACAAATGAAAGCCCTTGGGCCAATGATACCCTGTGACAAATTTGACAAAAATTGGCCAAGGGGTTCTTGAGATATAGCCCTTTCCCCAAAAAGTTGACGCACACCGCACGCCAGACATATGGCCATATGATTAGGTCTTTGAGCCTTTTTTTTTTATCAAAAAATAAATTTTTCAAATTTTCAGCTCAAATAGCGTCCATGTCCCTTTGAAATCTGAGGACTAGTAGGAAAGTAAACCTAGCCATGTACATAAACAAGAGGCCCAGGGGCCTTATAGGTCACCTGAGTATCATGTAACAACCTTCCAATGTTTGAATTAGGTTTGTGTTTAAATATAAGAATTTTACTTTTGGATGGAAGAAACATTGAATAGCTAAGTGGTAAGCCCCGCCTTTGCACCAGAACCCCTGACCCAGGGGACATAAATTTCAGTTTTGAAAGAAGATTCCTTGATCATCATTATCATACTATTAGTTTGTCTACTTAATACCCAGCAGCAGAGGAGAAGATTTTCAAAGAAATAAAATGCATTTTCACTATATGATCAATAGGGCCCCACCCTAATACCAGAACCCCTGACCCAGGGGCCATGAATTTCACAATTTTGAAAGAGGCATCCTTGCTCATCATAACCATGCTATTGGTTTGTCTACTTAATACCCAAGGACAGAGAAGATTTTCAAAGAAATAATGCATTTTCACTATATGACTTATAGAGCCCCACCCTAGCACCAGGTCCCCTGATCCAGGGGCCATGAATTTCACAATTTTTAACAAGAGGTACTGTGAGCAATGTTCACTAAGAATACCCCCCGCTTACTCCAATCTCCCAAAGGGTGTTGGTAATAGGTATAAACTACCTCTTTTCTGAGTGTTGCTACTTCGATGTCCAGTGCGCATGATCTTTGACCTTTTGACCCCAAAATCGATAGGGAACATCTTCATCCCATGGGTAGTCCATATGTATGATATGGTGACTGTAGGTGGAAAGGATAACGCTTTAGAGCCCGGAAACCATATTGCTACTTCAATGTCCAGTGCGCGTGACCTTTGACCTTTTGACCCCAAAATCGATAGGGAACATCTTCATCCCATGGGTAGTCCATATATATGATATGGTGACTGTAGGTGGAAAGGATAACGCTTTAGAGCCCGGAAACCATATTGCTACTTCAATGTCCAGTGCACTTGACCTTTGACCTTTTGACCCCAAAATCGATAGGGAACATTTTCATCCCATGGGTAGTCCATATGTTTGATATGGTGACTGTAGGTGGAAAGGATAACACTTTAGAGCCCGGAAACCATATTGCTACTTCGATGTCCAGTGTGCTTGACCTTTGACCTTTTGACCCCAAAATCAATAGGGAACATCTTCATCCCATGGGTAGTCCATATACATGTATATGATATGGTGACGGTAGGTGGAAAGGATAATGCTTTAGAGCCCGGAAACCATTGCGTCCACAGACGGACGGACGGACGGACAACCCGATTCCAGTATACCCCCCCACAACTTGTTGCGGGGGGTATAAAGAGGCATCCTTGCTCATCATTACCATGCTATTAGTTTGTCTACTTAATACCCAGAGACAGAGAAGAAGATTTTCAAAGAATTTCTACACTTTCACTATATGACCAATAGAGCCCCATCCTAACACAAGAACCCCTGCCCCAGGGGCCATGAATTTCACAATTTTGGTAGAGGGCTCAACACTCATTATAATTATGCCCACAGTTTGGCTTCTTGATGTCCAGGAGTAAAGAAGAAGATTTTTTAAAATTACACTCATTTTGATGGTTTTTGCCCCACCCCTCAGGCCCCAGGGGGGCAGGGACCACGAATTTCACAATTTTTCTTCCCCTCCACCCACTGATGCTATATGCCAAAATTGGTTGAAATTGGTTCAGGGGTTTCAGAGAAGAAGCTGAAAATGTTCAAATGTTAACGCACGACGACGGACAAAAACAGATAGCAATAGGTCACCTGAATGAATTCAGGTGACTTAAAAAAGCTATAAAACACTCCTCTTGATCTGCTGTAAATTGTAGGAAAATGTTATCCTGGGTCAGAACAATAACATCATAAAATGATAATAAAGTATTGAACAAAATTTCTAGGCTATCTGATAAGCCATATAGGAGAAGTGTTCACAAGCTATTTTACATCCTCCACCCTTGGATAAGCCATATAAGAGAAGTGTTCACAAGCTATTTTACATCCTCCACCCTTGGATAAGCCATATAGGAGAAGTGTTCACAAGCTATTTTACATCCTCCACCCCTCTTAGATCCACTATAACTTTAACGAATATAATTGGATCCTCCTCTCCCTACAATATGCATATCTACACATGACAATGAAGCATTGTACATAGTTTCAAGTGTATCCGATAAGCCACGATAAAGGAGAAGTGTTCACATGCTATTTTACATCCTCTTAGATCCACTATAACTCTAAGGAAAATAATTGGATCCTCACATCCTGACAACATGCACATCTACAAGTGGCAATGAAGCATTGTACATAGTCTATTCAATAAGCCATACAGGAGAAGTGTTCACAGTATTTTGTGACAGACAGACTTGACAGAAAGTATAAAAACAAGATGTCTCCTCCTGGAAGAAGGGAGACATAATTACACATGATTCTATAAGGTTTAGTTTGAGATAGTAATCCCATTGTTTCCAGCACTTTCTGTATAACATGAAATAACCCTGATTGACAGAGATACTCTCCCACAGCAACACAATTTCTAGCTCACTAATGAGACAGAACATATTGACTTTAAAAATACATTTTTTCATAAATATCAAAAATAATGGTTTGTAAATGAATGGTCTTTGTTAAACATTTACATTGTAACAGAAATTTTAATTTTTATTCATTATTAAATGTTTTCACATTTTATACTTGTTACAATATATAATATACCGATACATTTAAAGGGAAAGGCAACCCAAACATTTTTTTACATGATAAATGATAAGATTAATTATATGATAAAGATTTGTCATACTATTCTTTTGATATACAGCCTAGATAAGCTTCAGTACTAATTCTAAAACATTAAAAATTGAAATTCTCACCATCTATAGAGGCTGCCATGATGCAGAACTCTTTTGTATTGAAGACCACAAAAATTTTGACATCACCATCTATTTCGGTTTTGATGAGATCAAAGATGTGCATGTGGTAGATTTTACAAATACATTGTAAATAGGTGGATGTTTTCCTGTCAAGCAGTTAATTACACTAATGCGAAGGGGAGATGTGAAAAAAGTCCCCCCCCCCCCCCCCAAATTCCTGACCCAACAAAGTTATTTAAAAAGAAAATACTATGTAAACTGTGGATCCATCATTTGCGTACTGACAAGTTGAGGTTTGAGACATTTACATGTATGAAGAAATGAGTACCATCTGACTGGTCTGCGACTCGACTGAATGTCTTCTTTTCTTAAATTCTTCTTGCAAAAGAACAGGCTCAAATCTATACAGCTCCAAACTTAACTGTTCGTGACGTGTCATGTTTATAGTACAGCTGATGAAATAAATCGGAACATACGGTGTGATGTAATAAATTAAAATTCAATGGCCGCTCTCTTAGTGGTGGGTAATTTGAAATATAAGATAGATGAATATTGATTTAATTGTTAAGCAAGGATTTTTGTTCTTAAAGACTGTCATTTACGATATCAGTATGTAATACTTTATTCATAAAGGCAACAATGTGGTTAGGGTTGCCTTTCCCTTTAATATACACTGTATGTTCATGCATTCTGCATTAATCTTTCTTTGAACTCAGTTGCCTGTAGAAGACTTGGTTCACCCATTTTCACCTTCCTTTTTGATGTTGTTTAATTGTTCATTGAACACACTTCTCACCCCAAAGTCCTGACTACTTCCCCCGGACTGACCCCCAAGAGAAGAATTCCCCTGTGCCATGGACATAACCACAATTTTTGGTGCAGTAGGTGTTCTTGGTACAGCTGTTGGCATTTGACTCTGAGTGTTCCCTGACATGACCTTGACCACAGTTGGTGTACCTGAACTTATAGAAAGTGGTTTATCTGACTGTCCATTGTTGGTTGGCCTGGCTTGTGATGTCATGACTATGAACTTTTGTTGTCCTGGAGTACTGGGTGTTTTTGGTTGTCCTCCTTGAATTATAGAGGGTGTTCCAGGTGTACGGATGGCCCCTTGTGGTTGTTTAGGTGTTCCTGGCAGACTTCCAATGGATGGAGATTGCTGAATGACAAACTGTGAGCGAGGCTGTGAAAAAAAAAAAAATCAAAGCAAAATTAATTATCAAGAGATCCTTCTACCTCAATACTTCTGAACATCATTTCAAATTATTTGAAATTTTTACTACAAAATATTGAATAATTCAATTTTGTGATAATTTTGTTGTTAGAATAATTCATGTTACAACTGTGAAAAATGCAGCTTGAAAAATTGGCCAAATACCTATCTGTTTACCTAGTGATATATGCATGCAAAGCTTAACTAACGTTCATTATAAACAATTCAAAAATATATGGAATTTCAATGCATTGTGAACTAGAACTGTCCTGTATGGACTACAGGCCCCCCTTGAGCACAACCGTAATGGAACAAAGAGAAAGATATTGGATAGAAGATTTTTTATGCTTCTTTGACAGTTATGTATTGTGAAACCAGAGACTAATTTCCTACCTCAGAGTTCAGTTTGCATGACCCCAAAGTCTATTGATCCCATACCTAATCTGTGTGTGAAGTTTGATGATTTCATGTAAAAAGAAAACCATTTAAGGCCCTGCAACCATTTTCATATATCACTGCTTCACCTTTGACCTTTTGATCCCAAAATTACAGTGAGTCTCTGTGTAAAAAGGGTAAAAAGGGAAAAGGTTTTGCTCTATCAATTCTCTTGACCTTTCAATTTTTTACCCCGAAATCAATAGGGATTATCCTCATTTCATGGTTTGGTGAAAAGAAATCATTGAAGGCCCAGAAACCATTTCCCCAAATTTGGCCTTAAGTCATTTGTCTTTTCACTAGGAGTAAAATGTGTCAGGAATTCAACACTTAATCAAACAAATTCAAATACAACAGGAAACATTTTCAGGATTTTACAAAAAATATAAAGATCACAAAAAAATAAGAGAGAGAGAGGGGGAGGTGGAGAGAGAGAGAGAGGGAAGGAGAGAGCAAGAGAGAATTTGATCCATTAAAATTCGACCTACAGTTGGGATGGTGACCGTTGGTCTAGATCTTTCCTGTGAGGGGTTTACTGCCCCGGCGGCCTTGGCCAGCTGATTTCCTTGATTTCCCGATGATTTCCTTTCCCTCCCCACAGCTGCATGGAGCATGCTTCCCAAGGACCCAAACTCCGCAGTGTAATCCTCCACTGATGCACCAGCTCCTTTGAGGGCCTTCAGCACAGGGGACAGGTATTTCTGGGGAGGAAAAATCCACTTTAATATGCCTTATATGTCTTCATACATGTATAACAAAGACATGTTTAGTCACTGACCGAACAAGAGGTACTGTGAGCAATGCTCACTAAGAATACCCCCCGCTTACCCCAATCTCCCAAAGGGTGTTGGTAATAGGTATAAACTACCTCTTTTCTGAGTGTAAAAAACAAATGGCATGACAAACCGAACCATATTGATACTTCGATGTCCAGTGCGCGTGACCTTTGACCTTTTGACCCCAAAATCGATAGGGAACATCTTCATCCCATGGGTAGTCCATATGTATGATATGGTGACTGTAGGTGGAAAGGATAACGCTTTAGAGCCCGGAAACCATATTGCTACTTCGATGACCAGTGCGCTTGACCTTTGACCTTTTGACCCCAAAATCGATAGGGAACATCTTCATCCCATGGGTAGTCCATATGTATGATATGGTGACTGTAGGTGGAAAGGCTAACGCTTTAGAGCCCGGAAACCATATTGCTACTTCGATGTCCAGTGCACTTGACCTTCGATCTTTTGACCCCAAAATCGATAGGGAACATCTTCATCCCATGGGTAGTCCATATGTATGATATGGTGACTGTAGGTGGAAAGGATAACGCTTTAGAGCCCGGAAACCATATTGCTACTTCGATGTCCAGTGCGCTTGACCTTTGACCTTTTGACCCCAAAATCGATAGGGAACATCTTCATCTCATGGGTAGTCCATATGTATGATATGGTGACTGTAGGTGGAAAGGATAATGCTTTAGAGTCCAGAAACCATTGCGTCTACAGACGGACGGACGGACGGACGGACAGATGGACAACCTGATTCCAGTATACCCCCCCCACAACTTGTTGCGGGGGGTATAAAGATTACATTTTCAAAGAAATTGTGAGGAATTACTGAGGATTAATAGAAGGTACCTGATAAATGCTAAATGGAAAGAAAACCAACTAGGAAGAATTGTTTTAGCACATTAAAACTAATAAAGCAGAAAAAAGAAACTGCAATATTTAATATATGAAAAAATAATAAAAAATAACAATGATCAAATTTTATTTTTTGTAATACTGTTAACAAATGTATTTGTTACAACATTTCATAATCCATTATTGTTAACGTTGAATAACGTCAATTTCAGCACACTCGAAAGACACTGGTATTCGAACTTGAATTAACAAAGTTAATAACGCGTGTGACCACCATTTTCATTCACGCATGCTTGACAACGGCGCCTCATTGACGCCACTAAAGTGTGTTCAGAGATGCTTGAGGGATGTTGTTCCAGATTTGGTTAAAGCCTGGCCTAAATCAGCCAATGTCACTGGCTGATTTGGTAAACGGCGTAGACATTGTTCCATTTCATCCCAGACGTGTTCGATTGGCAATAAATCGGGGGAAATAGCTGGCCAAGGCAAGACATCGACATTCTGTTGAACAAAAAAGTCCCTGACTACACGTGCAACATGTGGCCTTGCGTTGTCTTGCTGCAGAATGATGTGATTTTGCTGTCTCTGTAAGAAGGGTATCACTTGGCACTGAATAATTTCGTCTCGATAGCGTATGCCGGTGAGATTTCCATTGACAATTTGTAGAGGGGTCCTTCCACGTGCTGTTATTCCACCCCACACCATAACGCTACCTCCACCAAATTGTCGACGTTGCACAACACAAGTGCCCTGGTACTGCTCCCCAACGCGACGATACACTCTACAACGGCCATCACTGCTATCCAAATGAAATCTGGATTCATCAGTGAACAGAATATTGGCCCAGTCCTGTATTCTGAATCGCAGATGTTGTCTGCACCACGCTAGTCTAGCGATACGATGACGATGAAACGGTATTGGGCGCACCACTGGACGTCTTGGTCTGAAGTTGTGCTCGTGCAGACGATTACACACAGTTCTTGGACTGATTGGTCAAAGTCCAGTAATGTTACGAGCAGTCAAACTTGCTGTCTGGAAACGATTTCTCAGATGCACAAGTCTAATGTGGTTGTCCAGTCGACATGACATCACACGAGGACACCCAGAACATGGTTGATCCCGAGTGTTACCAGATTGTTGGAAACGTCTCCATAATGACTGGATGGTGTTCCGATGAACTCCAAAGTGTCTTGCTACAATATTTTGTGCCATTCCAGCTTGAAGCATCCCAACAGCACGATTACGTTGGTTTTCGCTGAGTCGTGGCATGACAGAAGTGTAAATTTTGTCAAAACTAAAGTGCTTTCCTTAACGAAGAGTGTCCAAACAAACCTTTTACACTTCTTACTCCAAACAGTATTGGCCAGTAAAACTTGTGCGTACGAACACTTCAGTAAACAACATGTGTTTACTAACCATGAAAAAGTCCGTGCATCTGAGTCGGGTACTATCCGATATTGTTAAAAAACATCACCTTTATCGATTGTTTAGATTTTAAATATATAAACAATAAATATAGAAAAATTATACTAAATTTTATAATGCAGTTTCTTTTTTCCGCTAGTATATATGTGCTTCAACCAATTTAAAGTGTTGTGAACATATGATAGCAAATTAAACTTACCAACATACCAAATATCATAGGCCTATTTCAAAAGACAAACAAGAGGCCCATGGGCCACATCACTCACCTGAAACACCCAGGCCCATATTTAAAGATTTTCCCTACATATTCACATGTAAAACTTTGATCCCTATTGTGGACCCAACCTACCCCACGGTGCCATGATTTTTACAAACTTGAATCTGCACTATCTCAGGAAGCTTTCATGTAAATGTAAACTTTTCTGGCCCAGTGGTTCTTGAGAAAAAGATTTTTAAATATTTTCCCTATATATTTGCATTGTAGCGGTGGATATGTTATTTATTACTATCAATTACTAATTAAGTCACTGTTGTATTTACTTTGTATTCATTATGTATTGTTATGCTGTTGTTATTGGTTGACGTTATTAACGTTGGGACGTTTAACACCGGGTACGTTGCTGACAACGCACGTGTGTTGGGCCAATCTTGACAATGTCTGAATGCCTGCTTACGGCCTGACACATCGTTCAGTTGGAGACTCAATGCACTGAATACAAGACGTGTTTCTCAGGTATCCACTCTCCACTCTAATAACATTTTCTAAATTGTATACTGAAAGAGCCAGAGCCACGAATAGCCAAAAATGGCCCTTAGTCAGAACTTGATATTATTCTCAGGGACAGAAGCCAAGAACATCTATTTTTCAAATATGTTATTCTTTTTCCGATATCTTTTAATTTTTTTTAGTTATTGACGTTCAAAGTACCCTTTGTTTTTGGCCAGATTTTTATTGATGTCACAATTTTGCAACGTAACGTCACAATTTTACAACGTTTCATGTACTTTTACGTGAAAGTTCTCTATTTAAAGTATCAAAGTGAAATGAAAATACTATTCAGTACAATTTAATTATAATATTGTACATATTTAAATCTGTTTATGTTAATTCCTTAAAGAACCACACATACACACATATAGTATACTCGTACATCTCTTTCTCCTCTCTCTGTTTGCCTCCTTCCCTCTCTTTATATTCTTTAATCATATGCAACCATTCAACAGTTTTAAAGCAATATCAATTCTGAGTACCTCTTTGCTTAGCTTTGTTATTTAAGTATGACATGAAGATAAATCCAATCCCGATATTTTAACTGAATAACCATTTATTGCACAGAGCGATGAATGGGGGGGGGGGGGGGGGGGGGGGGGTGTATCAAAATCCTGCTCATGGGATGTACACGAAGAAAACACAGTGGATCCAACCGTTGACTTACGAATAAGATATATTAGCCTATGTATGTGGGTTTCAATATTACATGTAGTTATGTTGCATATTGATCACTTCATTCAACAATCTTTTATAAGTTTGCAGATTTTTTGGGGGTGGGTGTTTTTTAAAATTATTATGGGGGGGGGGGGGGGGGGGGGGCATATGTACATGTAAACACGCCGAAAACAATGACAGCCAGGCTTCGGACAGCATTGTTATTATTTCAGACAAATGTTGCTACATGTACAACTTTGGACAGCAAGTAAACATTTTAATTCTATGTTTCACACTTTTATTTTTGCACATCAATTGTAATTGCTGCATAAAATTTTGTGTTTTTGCTATAGGGAATTACATTTATGGGGGGGGGGGGGGGGTAAATAGGGAAACTGTTACAAAAGTAGCCGTACATGTATACAGAATAACATATGAACATTTCGTTTAGTAATATGGAGATAATTTATTTCACATTAGGCTAAGAAAAATTTTAACGCGATCTCATCATCAGGTAAAATATGTTCCCATTATTTAATTTCATTAGTTTCCTGTCCAGATCATATATTACAATAATATATAGACCTGTGTGTATTTCAAAATGCCTTATCATTAATTCATACATGTATACATACATGTAACTCTGTAACATTTATGAAATGAATTCATTTAGGCCAATTCAACTTAATTGATAGATTATCATCCCCGCCCGCCCCTCAAAAATTGGCCCGCCCCGAATATTTTTATTTTGCGAAACTTGCGATTTCCGTAATATTTTCATGTCCGACTCCGGTATTTACACTTCTTGTTTACATTTCCGGTATAGGAATGTGAAAAGTCACGTGAAGAAAGTAGATTTATAAGGTTTTCTTAATTTCTTGCGTTTTTACAGACGTAAATCTTGAAGAAGTTAGGTATATTTCTGTTATATCCTTAAATTAAAGCTTGACCTGGAATTAGTGTATGAAAATAGCATAGAATGATATCCATCTGCCATTAAATGATGCGGATCTGTTGGGGGAAAAAACTCGTTTGTCTTTAATATTTTTCTCAGAAAATAAAAAATAAAATCCTCCCACCCGCCCCATACTTTTTGCTGACCCTGGATGATAATCTACTAATTAAGTTGAATTGGCCTTATTAAAAAATCTTATTTTGATAGTGCTACATAATAGAACCAAACTCCCTGATCGAATATATTTGGGTTGTGTGCAAACGAAATTAAGCGGAGGTTACCAGTAGAACCTAATTTTCACATATTAAATAGAAATAAGAATTTTATCAATCAAGAGGTTAACTTCATGGTGAATTAACACATCTGTAGTTTGGAATTCACCATAAAAAAAATGCTTATTTTGCTTCCTGTCATTAGGTTTAGTTCTTTTCTTACATAAAATGCATGAGGGAAACCTTTTTCCGTTATCAGACACTTCCTCCATATTACAAACACTCAAACTAAATTAAGTAGGACAGTGTGGTATCTGGTTTAATGTGTTCGATTCTTCCTTTTATAATGCTTAGTAATATTTTACTTAATTATATAGGATAATAATATTTTTAAAAAATGCATCAACTTTTACTTCAGGAACGATCGAGTGTCATTCATATGTTCACTTCTATTTTAATCGGTATTAATAATATCCTCCTTTTTTCTCCATTTGTCATTTTTTATTTTGTTATAAGAGTTATGGTTTTGCATATTTGCTGATGAGACTGAATTTTAAATGATAAACATAATTGAAACAATGAAATATACACTATTTTCTATAACATTCTTTTTACTTTTTTTTCCATTTTCGAATTATTTATATTATTATCCTTTTTTATCAACTGCCTTGTATTTTAGCTAATACGCAAGATTGTAAATACTGAGTTAGCGGAACTCTCTTGTAAAGAAGTCCAGAAAAGCGTGTCGATCTTGGGCATTTTTTGTTTATTCAAAACATGGCATCGGAAGACGATTTAACCTCCATGTGCTTTCCACAATTAAAAGCACTTTTAAATGAAAGGTGTGTAAAAACGTCTGGATACAGGAAAAATGAACTTCTGAATTTAGCTCGTGAAGCTATATATTTTGATGCAAGCTCTTCTCAGCTTTGGGAATTTCCTGGCTGACAGCAGTGGGAAAAAATCCACCACATTTCCATTAAAATCTATCAGTTGTGGATATTTCTGCATATTGTGTTTCTTTCTTGAATCATTACTACAGTCTACTGCAATGCAATGATAGTACACCATTGTTAAAATCGGGGGAATCGATCACGACAAAAGTTGCAGAACTGGTATTATTTACCAACATGCCCAAATTCTCGCATACTCTGGGTCTCGCAAGATTTTGAAAGGGGGAAGTAAAATTTAAAACCAAGACGGAAAAAGTAGTCGCGATCTTGCGTATTAGATCTAATGTAATTCTTTTTGTCAATGAATTTCATTTACAAGCAAAACAAGGATTGCTAGATATATTTTTCGTATTCATATTTATATGCATGAATTTCTATATATTGATTTCTGCTGGATGAAACATACTGTATAGAAGTTAAGAGGTTTTTTGGATCGAGGCCTGGGGGATATGTGAATCACTATTTCAGTGATGCTTGGTATCAAATAAATCCCATTTATATTCAGACTATTTAGTTCCTAGTTCTCTCTCTGTAAATCATCGAATCGGGGGCTCGTCTGAGATTCAAAATTGAGCAAAACATTCTTTAGGCAAAATAAATCGATAAATAATTTAAGAATTATTCAAAGCTTTTCAATAATCTATCCCAAAACGTTCGGCAATGGTTTACTTTTAGTGAACCGAAAGCTAGGACTTTTAAAAAAAGAAGCGGATCCAACAGAAATAAAAACATTTCCAACCAGAATGGTTTACTTTTAGTGAACCGGAAGCTAGGACTTTTAAAAAAAGAAGCGGATCCAACAGAAATAAAAACATTTCCAACCAGAATGGTTTACTTTTAGTGAACCGGAAGCTAGGACTTTTAAAAAAAGAAGCGGATCCAACAGAAATAAAAACATTTCCAACCAGAATGGTTTACTTTTAGTGAACCGGAAGCTAGGACTTTTAAAAAAAGAAGCGGATCCAACAGAAATAAAAACATTTCCAACCAGAATGCTCAGGGCAATTTTATTAATGCAGACAGACGAAGTGCAATCCAAAGATCATTTCTTCACACAGACATACCTGCTATGTATTTTATGATGAAGTAGATGCATCATGTATACACAGTCCTCGTACTAGCAGACCTATTGGATCTCGCCAATGTGAAAACAATTGGGTTTTCCACACAAGTGTTGAAATGATGCAAATGTAGAGTTTGAACATGATGTTCAGAAACAAATGAGTTCACATCTGAATGACGAAGTGCTTAATCCACTTGAAAAACTACATGTGCATGACCCAGCTTCACATGTTTACATCCAGAGTACGGTAACCGTATAACATCTGATGCTGGGTCAAGGGGCACGATTAGGAGAGTTAACCCCGACTCATGTTATCCTACTCAAAGTCAGGCAACTCATTTTGCGCATAGTACTCCGTATATTTGAAAACAAAACGAAATGCCAATAAATGAATTTTTGCAGGAGGTACAGACTGGCAAAATGAAATATTTTGAATCCGAATCACAATCAGAAAGAGAAAATAACTTTTTCTCAAACTATTCGAGATGGTTTGACAAGGTTGAAAATGCGGGAAATTATCAAATCTCCCTCAGAATTGTGAAATAACATTTTCAGGACCGAGAAAGGCAAACATTAATTTTATTGAAATTAATCATTGTGCCGAATCAGTCTACCCGCCAGAAATGCAAACACATAGTGACCAGAATTGTTTTGATAAATATCAAAAACCTACCGCTCTAAGTACCCTAAATATGTCAAATAATGCGAATGAAAATTCTTATATGACAAATGCCAGAAATCTCACAGGTCCAAGTCGTGTAAATGGCCGTAGATCAAATCATTTACCAGATAGGCAACAGCGAAAAGAAAAAGAGCCTGATCTTTTTACCAGAGAAAACATAGAATGGGCAGATTATATTTGCCACTTTGAGCAAGTGTCCATGTGGAATAATTGGTCAGAAAACGAAAAAGCGGCACAATTCACAATGAGTTTGCGTGGACTCGCTCAAAGAATACTTGGTGATCTGACTCATGATCAACTGACCAATTATAAAGCATTAGTATCAGTATTAACTCAGAGATTCAATACAGCAGAACATGAGACTGCCTATCGCTCTGAGTTTGACTATCAGGAGAGACAGCAGTCGACTACCCGTGCATATCCTGGTTCACTTCGCATGAATATTGTTGTTGAACAATACATTAATGGGCTAGGTAGCTCAGAAATTAGACCACATGTGCAATTTGCACATCCAGCGTTTTAAGACAGGGCTACATCTCTTGCCCTAGAATTTGAGGCTTTTGAAGGAGTTCAAAACCCTGCTCCTCGCAAACCAAGAGATATAGCAATGAAGTCTGTCCAAACCAAGAGATATAGCAATGTAGTCAGTCACAAACCAAGAGATATAGCAATGTAGTCTGTCCAAACCAAGAGATATAGCAATGTAGTCTGTCACAAACCAAGAGATATAGCAATGTAGTCTGTCACAAACCAAGAGATATAGCAATGTAGTCTGTCACAAACCAAGAGATATAGCAATGTAGTCTGTCACAACCAAGAGATATAGCAATGTAGTCAGTCACAAACCAAGAGATATAGCAATGTAGTCAGTCACAAACCAAGAGATATAGCAATGTAGTCAGTCACAAACCAAGAGATATAGCAATGTAGTCAGTCACAAACCAAGAGATATAGCAATGTAGTCTGTCACAAACCAAGAGATATAGCAATGTAGTCTGTCACAAACCAAGAGATATAGCAATGTAGTCTGTCCACACCAAGAGATATAGCAATGTAGTCTGTCCACACCAAGAGATATAGCAATGTAGTCTGTCCACA
Organism: Ostrea edulis; assembly: GCF_947568905.1. NCBI lineage: Eukaryota > Metazoa > Mollusca > Bivalvia > Ostreida > Ostreidae > Ostrea > Ostrea edulis. The sequence continues at coordinate 52,648,174 of NC_079172.1, forward strand.
CCAAGAGATATAGCAATGTAGTCTGTCGCAACCAAGAGATATAGCAATGTAGTCTGTCCACACCAAGAGATATAGCAATGTAGTCTGTCACAAACCAAGAGATATAGCAATGTAGTCTGTCACAAACCAAGAGATATAGCAATGTAGTCAGTCCAAACACTGAAAACAACAGATTCTAGCTTTCATAACTCAAAACTTTCAGACGTGGATAGATCTATTGTTCTGTTACAAAGCTCAGTGGAGAAATTGGCTAAAGGAGACAAACCAAACACTGGATCTTCTCATTGCGCGCATGATGATATATACTTGTAAGAAAGCAGTCAAGTGCTATATCTGTACACACAAGTAAATCCTGTCCCAAATTACAAAAATATAAACTCAAGTTGAGTCCCAAAGGAGTGACAGTGTCTGACTCTGTTTCAAAATCTGGTGATTTAAACTAAAAGGGGCTGAGCTTGGGGCCAAAAGCCCAGACCAATCAAACTTAACTGATAGAATTTTGACAAGGCCATCTTTTGTGAGGTTGTCGGCAATTTTTAAGAGATGTTGGTTTGCAAGTGTTGAGATTGGGGGTGTGAACTCAAATAAGCTCATTGATACCCGCTCATCGGTGTCTCTGTTCTCAAAGGAGATATATGAGACATTGAGTTTTAGACCAGTCTTAACCGAAGTCGCAGACACATTAACAATAGCTGATGGTGAACCCCTATGTGTTTATGGGAAATCTGGTTTCCCACTTCAGATAAATGAAATTGATTTTGATCACCCAATTATTATTGCGGAATAGGGGGGCCTTTCTGGCTTATTGGGGTTAGATTTCTTGTGTGACAACAAAATCATAGTGGACAATTGTAGAGGAATATTGATGTCCTCGAAATTTCAATTTCAGTTATATAAGGAAAACAGTTTAGATCACACATGTGCTTGAGTACAAGTCTCTGAAAATGTGCGAGTACCCTCCCAAGTCTGAAATGTTTATTACGGGAAAAATAAAAGGTAAATTTTCAAATGACAAGACTTGTATTTTAGAACCCGAACAGGATAAAAAAAGGGGCAGGATGTCCTCACACCATGGTCACTTGTCAAAATATCAAATTCATCTGTGGAGTTTTCTGTCCCAATACGCCGGTTTCGAGATACGTCAGAGTTATTTCCCTTTGGAGAACTCTCGTACATAGTAAGGCGCGAAAGAATTTGTTTACACGCGGGGGTGGGACAGATTTTCATCACAGCGTAAGTGAATGTACTCAGTAAGTTTCTCATATGCTGTTTGATAACCCGAATTCGATTGATACACAAACAAAGTAAGTGATAAGTATTTAGGGAGTAATTAAATACATAGAATTATTAGCCCATCACGTTATTTCGCTATTCATAAGTACCATATCCAAGATATTTCTTGCAAATATGACATTGTTTGTAAGTTTCCACTTCGGTAAAACATTTCTTTCGATAGTATTTAGTATTTCCCACATTTACATATTTAAAGAGAAGCCGCTTTTGATACATTTCATCGTCTTCCTCGTTGATTGTATATCCACTCTGTCCCACTTAGGCATTCAAAGTTCCACTAAATGCACCTCCTATACAGAAGAGTTCGTATCTCGAAACTGGCGTATTCCTATTGACAATTATACATTTAAGAAAAAATAAAAAATAAGACAGATTATTTTATTATCATATTAAATAATCTCATTTAATTGATTAAACGTCTCAGTGTGGTATGTGTGGTTAAATTTCTTAAACAATGGTACACGTTAACATTACTTCTCATCATTTGGTACATCTTAGCTAAGGCGTCATGAGACTTTCGTTTCCGTTTTACGTCAAAGTGGCAGCATCACTATCTACAGTCTTTCCCACCTTTCCTCATATATCAACAGCCATCAACATTTTTCTTATACGACAAGATGCCACTCGTGCATACTAGAGTTCCCAACCTCCGTAAGAGAAGAGGAAGTGGTTATATTACAACGTCTAGAGGACGAGGGAGAAGGCGTGGCCAGATGCAGAGTCGTACCAAGCACATGACTAAAGTCAGCAGCCCACAGCGACAGCAACTAGGGCCATCATCAATGTGGCCACAGACAAAGCCGGACCCCCTGACGTTGAAAACTCAGGATTCTTCATCGGAAAACGGCGAGTCCAACATCATAATGCCGAATATTCAGCCTGTATAAACAATTAATTTCGATGGCCCCAATTTCAATTTTCAAGATTATCAAAATCATATGATCCGATTAGCTCATATGTCCCCCAGTCACTTAAAAAATAAAATTTGGGAGGACCAGTTCATCGATTTATTTCTCCTCTTAAAATCCGCCAGGGAATTAGTTGATCATGCTGATACCCAAGGCCAAATTCAAATACACAATGGCTCTATGTGCTTGGTCAAGTGAAAGACGAACACTTTTTTTAACTATACACGAATGGATACACAAATCATATTCACTAGCAGTATGCTGGAGAAATTTAGTACGAGATCACAGGAATTGTTAAAATACCCGAGGGATGACCATATAGCGGCCTCTTGATCTCCGGGCTGGTTCCGGTATGAACAATTTCGCCTACTTAAAGCAGCAAACCCTCATTCTTCTTGGGGTCAGATTAACAGTGAGCTGTGGTTGCTTTATATTACCAGCAGCTATGTAGCCCAGCCTCCAGATAAGTTTAACCCACAGGGTAAAGCAATTTCAAATACATGTACTAGCCAAGTACCAGCCACACAAAACAATGTAACACCCAATACTTCTACTCAGTATTGTTATTACTTTAATGCAGGTAAAGCATGCAGGTTTTACCCAGCTTGTAGGTTCAACTATACATGCTGCTGAAGTGCATGTGGCAGAAGACGCCCAACATCCAAGTGCAAGACTAGACTATGAAACAGTACTACCCTAATCACAGCTACTTCTACACTCAGTCAATGTCAACATTCTGTCCCAAGTATTTACATATTACAAGGAAAAAACAGCAATCATTAATGGCTTTACCTATGGTTCAACTTGCATTACAATGGTCCTGGCAAAAAATCTAAAAGTATTTATGAACATCCTCAGGTTGCAGCAAAAATCTAGACAATGAAGTGTCATTTGAGGGTTGAGGGCCCCTTCATATCCTACCCAGAATTGAATCCCATAACCCATTACATTGACCCAACAGCTTGTTCTGACCTTTATGCCTCAGTTGATGATGCCACAGCCATAGTGGTTACCTTAGGTCCAGGAATGCTATTAGCCAAGTCGGACATTAAATCTGCTTTGCGTCTCCTTCCAGTGACAGACAAAATGATGTCATTTGGGGCATCGATAAGTTGTGCAACTGGGAAAAGTATGTAACAGCCTTGTACTGGATTATTCAGAACAAGTCTTGCAATCCTCACATTTTGCACTACCTTGATGATTTTCTTTTTGCTGGCAATGGCAACTCCCAACTATGCAAATCGACACTTACACTGTTTAGGCAAATTTGCCATGATATAGGAGTCCCACTAGCCCCTTCTATCACAAACTTAATGGGTTTAAAGCCCCAACAAAGTTCTGAACATTATATTGTATAAATGTGTGGTGGGTCTGAGGGGATATATTGGGAAGTTTTCAACTTGTCTGGCCTAATCGTTTCCCCCCACCTAAGGCAGACTGTGTTGGTTGGTAAAAAAAGAAAATCATACACATATACGTTTGGAAATTATGTTGTTCTTATTGGGGTCACTCAAGTCGGTCAACCTTTGTGCCCACTTCACCTCTTCACACAGGAGGGGAGGCTTAGTCCTGGAGTACATGGAAATGTACTAACAACCAGGTGCAATCTCTGGGAAATGGGGTATACAGATGACTTGAAAACTCTTACTATCTCAAATAGGTGGTAAGTTTTAGTTTGGAATTTTTGGAGCGTCAGTGGTTTGCCCATTTTACCAATGAGGTTTGTATGCCGGATATTCCCTTGGACCCTTGGAATGCGGCCATTCATATTCCACTCACCCTTCGTGTAATTGGAGACCAAAGATGACCTGGAAAGCACAGCTAGAAAAAGACCAGCTTGAGTGGGGACTTGGTGATGTTAACCCATTGGACAGAGATGACTGGAAGTCAAATGTTAGGTCTGCCATGCGTGCAGCAAGCCAGTTACCTGGAAGGGAGCCCACTGCTGTGGAAGATGCACCTAATCCTGCACGTTAATCAAAATGCCGATGATGATGATTAAAATAATGTTATAGTACACTAAGATCAGCCAGTGGTATACTGTCTGTAAAGTCATTGTTGTTGTGTATGTCAGATGTTGTAGTGACTTTATTTTGAGATATTAATGTGAATTCAGTCTTGCAAAACAATTTTCAATGCTCTGTGATAGCAGCAAGCTGTTTGAAAATCATGGATTAAATTCCTGGGGTTAATAACAAAAAACCCTTTGCCATTTCAGATTGTTATCTATTGAAGTACATAATAGATCACGGTTATTTGCTCGGCCTGGTTGTTGTACTTAATAAATCATGGTTATTTGCTCGGACTGGTTGTTGTACTTAAGGTTAGACTTTAGTAGATGTCATTCTAGAGATAGAGGGAAATTAATGGACTGGTTCTGAAATTCTGATGACTATACAAATGTTGACACTGCGATCGCCTCCAGGGAGGAACTTACTACTGACATTGTGATACAAAGATAAGGCAAGAAAAATATTGGCAACGAGTGAGAACAAAATTTAGAAATTCCGGATGAAAATGTGATCAACAATCAAGCTCAAGATTGTATTTGTAAATTGAAAACATATGTACAGACGCTACCTAAAGTCGATGACAAAATTTTTGTACACCTAAATTGAAATATTCTTTGTTATAAATCAGTTCAATATAAAACAAAACTAACAGATTTTAAAAATAAATACTAATAACACTTATTCTATTATTCAAATGTTGTAAATTTTGAAATGTGATGAATTGATAACATATTCTGCCTTCGTAATTGAGATGCAAAATAAAGCTTCTAATATGGTTGACTTTTCCGATTTCACCTACTTTGAACTTTGCTATTGAAAGAGAAAGGTTGGGCCCCTGAATTTCAATATGTCTGGAGTAAACTGTATAAAAGTAACAAATGAAGATTACTAGAAAAATAACCTTGGGTAAGAATGCTTTTAAACTTATGCCACACTAAGAATCATTCCAGACTGATGACAAATGTAACTTACAACTGCATCAAGGTATCATACAGACAATACAATACATCATACAGACAATACAATACATCATACAGACAATACAATACATCAAACAGACAATACAATACATCATACAGACAATACAACACATCATACAGACAATACAATACAACACATCATACAGACAATACAACACATCATACAGACAATACAACACATCATACAGACAATACAACACATCATACAGACAATACAACACATCATACAGACAATACAACACATCATACAGACAATACAACACATCATACAGACAATACAACACATCATACAGACAATACAATACATCATACAGACAATACAATACATCATACAGACAATACAACACATCATACAGACAATACAACACATCATACAGACAATACAACACATCATACAGACAATACAACACATCATACAGACAATACAACACATCATACAGACAATACAATACAACATACAGACAATACAACACATCATACAGACAATACAACACATCATACAGACAATACAATACATCATACAGACAATACAACACATCATACAGACAATACAATACATCATACAGACAATACAACACATCAAGGTATCATACAGACAACACAATACACCGATAAGGAAACTTCAATATATGTTACAGGTTTTTTTTTTGGTCCAGTGAGGCCCATGGGCCACATCGCTCACCTGAGTCACCTTGGTCCATATCAGAAGACTTTCTATATATATTTGCATGTAAAACCGTAGTCCTTATTATGGCCCCAACCTACCCCTGGAGGCCATAGTTTTTGCAAACTTGAATCTACACTATGTCAGAAAGCTTTCATGTAAATGTGAACTTCTTTGGCCCAATGGTTCACGAGAAGAAGATACATGTATATGAAGATTTTTCCTATATATTTGTATGTAAAACTTTGATCCCCATTGTGGCCCTATCTTACCCCCAAGGGCCATGATTTGAACAAACTTGAATCTGCACTATATCAGAAAGCTTTCATGTAAATATCAGCTTTTCTGGATCAGTGGTTCTTGAGAAGAAATTTTTTTTTTAAAAATTGCTATATATTTGTATGTAAAACTTTGATCCCCTATTGTGGCCCCATCCTACAACAGGGGGCCATGATTTGAACAAACTTAACTCTGCTCTATGTTAGGAAGCTGTTCATGTGAATATCAGCTTTTCAGGCTCAGTGGTTCTTGAGAAGAAGATTCTTAAAGAATGTCCCTATATATTTGTATATAAAACTTTGATCCCCCTTGTAGCCCCATCCAACCCCCAGGGGCCATGATTTGAACAAACTTGAATCTGCACTATGTCAGAAAGCTTTCATGTAAATATCAGCTTTTCTGGCTCAGTGGTTCTTGAGAAGAAGATTTTTCCTATATATTTGTATATAAAACTTTGATCCCCTATTGTGGCCCCATCCGATCCCCGGGGGCCAGGATTTTAACAATTTAGAATCTGTACTATATCAGGAAGCTCTCATATAAATCTCAGCTTTTCTAGCTCAGTGGTTCTTGAGAAGAAGATTCTTAAAGAATGTCCCTATATATTTGTATGTAAAACTTTGATCCCCTATTGTGGCCCCATCCGATCCCCGGGGGCCAGGATTTTAACAATTTAGAATCTGTACTATATCAGGAAGCTTTCATATAAATCTCAGCTTTTCTGGCTCAGTGGTTCTTGAGAAGAAGATTTTTCCTATAAATTTGTATATAAAACTTTGATCCCCTATTGTGGCCCCATCCGACCCCCGGGGACCAGGATTTTAACAATTTAGAATCTGCACTATATCAGGAAGCTTTCATATAAATCTCAGCTTTTCTGGCACAGTGGTTCTTGAGAAGAAGATTTTTAAAGATTTTTCCTATATATTTGTATATAAAACTTTGATCCCCTATTGTGGCCCCATCCGACCCCCGGGGGCCATGATTTTAATAATTTAGAATCTGCACTACCTAATAAAGCTTATCTATAAATTTCAACTTTTCTAGCCCGGTGGTTCTTGAGAAGAAGATTTTTTAATTACCCTACCCTATTTTTACCTTTTCTTGATTATCTCCCCTTGGAAGGTGACCTGACCCTTTATTTTAACAATTTAGAATTCCCTTTACCTAAGGATGCTTTGTGCCAACTTTGGTTGAAATTGGCCCAGTGGTTGTTGAGAAGAAGTTAAAAAATGTTAAAAGTTTACAGACGGAGGGACAGACGGACGGACGCCGGAATACGGGTGATCAGAAAAGCTTAGCTCAGGTGAGCTAAAAACCCCATTCTATTTTTATGATATCTTGATTATATCCTCCTTCATTTGTACAAACTTAATCCCTTTCTTACAAAGATGCCTTTTGTCCTGTTTGGTTGAAAATGGTTTTGTGCTTCTTGAACAGAAGTCAAAAATGTATTTTTAAAAAGTTTACAGACAGACAGACTGACAAATGATGGACAAACTCACTTGAGCTTTCAGTTCAGCTGAGCTAAAAATGATAACATTCCATCCCTCTGATAGAATTGTAATCATAATGTCTCTAAACATGTCAATACTTGTAAAACAAAAGCATTTCTATAAATCCTTAAAGCTGATGTAAATGGTAACTCACAGCCAGTGACTTCTTGATGTTTTCTGCAGCTATTTTGTCAGCTGCATTGAGGATAGGCCCCTCCAGCACACTCTTAACTTTCTCCCCAATGTCCTTCACATGGGGAAGTAAAAATGACTTGATGACCTACAACATGATAATAAGTATTATGGTTTTTGAAATACATGTGCCAGATCTTTAAGTGGTATTTCTGTAAATTCACTGACCAATTTTGTGTTTGGCACATGACTGTATGGACAGTGCCTAAAGATGTATTTGGTTACAAACAAAGCCGTGTACAGTAAGAGCCTAACTTGACACCCCCCCCCCCCCCTCCCCAGGTTCATAAAAATTTAATATTGATATTTTTTCTTAATTAACTTGTATCAGAGAGTTCTCAGTACTGGTTTTCAAGACAAGTATTACTTCAAAAGCATACTTTTCACATTTTAGGGCCCAAAAGACTTTAATACTCTGCATAAAATGTATAATAAAGCTCATTATTCTTTGTTTTAACATTACTGCTTAATACAATATCACAACCTGCATAAATTAAAGATTAACTGGATATTTTATTTGTACTAAAATAAATTCCCTGGAGGTGAAATTTTGCAAATATAACGTAAACTTCCTTCACTTAGAATATGCTTTAGTGTTCAGACAGTGATGTAGACATCTGTTGATAGTGTTCAGTGATGTAGATATCTGTTGATAGTGTTCAGACAGTGATGTAGATATCTGTTGATAGTGTTCACACAGTGATGTAGACATCTGTTGATAGTGTTCAGTGATGTAGATATCTGTTGATAGTGTTCAGTGATGTAGATATCTGTTGATAGTGTTCACACAGTGATGTAGATATCTGTTGATAGTGTTCACACAGTGATGTAGATATCTGTTGATAGTGTTCACACAGTGATGTAGATATCTGTTGATAGTGTTCAGTGATGTAGATATCTGTTGATAGTGTTCACACAGTGATGTAGACATCTGTTGATAGTGTTCAGTGATGTAGATATCTGTTGATAGTGTTCACACAGTGATGTAGATATCTGTTGATAGTGTTCACACAGTGATGTAGACATCTGTTGATAGTGTTCACACAGTGATGTAGACATCTGTTGATAGTGTTCAGTGATGTAGACATCTGTTGATAGTGTTCACACAGTGATGTAGACATCTGTTGATAGTGTTCAGTGATGTAGATATCTGTTGATAGTGTTCACACAGTGATGTAGACATCTGTTGATAGTGTTCAGTGATGTAGATATCTGTTGATAGTGTTCACACAGTGATGTAGATATCTGTTGATAGTGTTCAGTGATGTAGACATCTGTTGATAGTGTTCACACAGTGATGTAGACATCTGTTGATAGTGTTCACACAGTGATGTAGATATCTGTTGATAGTGTTCACACAGTGATGTAGATATCTGTTGATAGTGTTCACACAGTGATGTAGACATCTGTTGATAGTATTCAGTGATGTAGATATCTGTTGATAGTGTTCAGACAGTGATGTAGATATCTGTTGATAGTGTTCACACAGTGATGTAGATATCTGTTGATAGTGTTCAGTGATGTAGATATCTGTTGATAGTGTTCAGACAGTGATGTAGATATCTGTTGATAGTGTTCACACAGTGATGTAGATATCTGTTGATAGTGTTCAGTGATGTAGATATCTGTTGATAGTGTTCACACAGTGATGTAGATATCTGTTGATAGTGTTCACACAGTGATGTAGATATCTGTTGATAGTGTTCACACAGTGATGTAGATATCTGTTGATAGTGTTCAGACAGTGATGTAGACATCTGTTGATAGTGTTCAGTGATGTAGAAATCTGTTGATAGTGTTCAGACAGTGATGTAGACATCTGTTGATAGTGTTCAGTGATGTAGACATCTGTTGATAGTGTTCAGTGATGTAGATATCTGTTGATAGTGTTCACACAGTGATGTAGACATCTGTTGATAGTGTTCAGTGATGTAGACATCTGTTGATAGTGTTCACACAGTGATGTAGATATCTGTTGATAGTGTTCAGTGATGTAGACATCTGTTGATAGTGTTCACACAGTGATGTAGATATCTGTTGATAGTGTTCAGTGATGTAGATATCTGTTGATAGTGTTCACACAGTGATGTAGATATCTGTTGATAGTGTTCACACAGTGATGTAGATATCTGTTGATAGTGTTCACACAGTGATGTAGATATCTGTTGATAGTGTTCAGTGATGTAGATATCTGTTGATAGTGTTCACACAGTGATGTAGACATCTGTTGATAGTGTTCACACAGTGATGTAGACATCTGTTGATAGTGTTCAGTGATGTAGACATCTGTTGATAGTGTTCACACAGTGATGTAGACATCTGTTGATAGTGTTCAGTGATGTAGACATCTGTTGATAGTGTTCACACAGTGATGTAGATATCTGTTGATAGTGTTCAGTGATGTAGATATCTGTTGATAGTGTTCACACAGTGATGTAGATAGCTGTTGATAGTGTTCACACAGTGATGTAAGTATCTGTTGATAGTGTTCAGTGATGTAGACATCTGTTGATAGTGTTCACACAGTGATGTAGATATCTGTTGATAGTGTTCACACAGTGATGGAGATATCTGTTGATAGTGTTCACACAGTGATGTAGATATCTGTTGATAGTGTTCAGTGATGTAGATATCTGTTGATTGCTGGTGAAGCATGTTTGCTGGATGTTAGTATGTATATTGAGTAGCTCAGTGGGTAGTTTTCTGGATATCCTGAGTTGAAGTTCCAGTCTAGGCAGCCATCTCTCTTTCTACAATCTAAATTTTTACCTCTGATCCCATCTCCCCCAGACCAGCAACAGCTCCGTATTGTGTGGCTAGTGCTGCCTTGTCACTCTGCACGGCTTGCGTAAATGTTTTGGTGATACGTGCCTGGATATTGTTAGTACTTGTACTAAAATTCCTGTAATATATAAGCCAATCACCTCAAGTACTATGTAGCTTTAAAACTATTTTCCCTAAAATATGTCATTGTACTTTCCTTGATACTAACTTTAAATATATATTTCTGTACATGTTCATGTAGATATATATGTTCATATTTATTTCACGGAGGCAGTCATTTGATGCATTATCATAAATTGAATGTTTGCCCATGTGTTTGTTTGCTCATAGTTTCAGCCCCTTGTACATGATTTAAGCCACACCTGAAATTTGACACACGAGTGGTATCTAGATTCATACTGATTTTCAAAATTAAGGAACAATCTTGCTATCTTTCACAAAGACCTAGACTCCTGTTGGGTTTCAAGTGTATTTGGTATCCATTTTCAACAGTACATGCAGGAATGCTATCTTTCATAAAGATCTGAATTTTTTGTTTTTGAACAATATGGCATTTTATGAAGGGATGCACCACTTTGCAGAGATATATTCTATCAGCGAATTCATTTTAAAATTTTGCAGAATATCATCAATCTTTTTTCGAATTGTAATATCTGTATTTGAAAGACGTGGAAATATGTGAACTTCCTACTTGCACATTTGTCCCATAAGGCGGGCTGCAAAGTCTCGTAACGCCCAATGGTTGTCCACTTCTGGTCGCATACACAGCTGTTTACTCACAATACACGTACACACAGCCGGAATGAATTCATGTAACTACAACAGAAGTCAAATCTATACATGTGTTTCATACACATACACCAGAAGTTCAGCTTATTGCTGCAATCAAAAAGTGTCAAATGAATAAAGAGAAAATGAAAGACTTTTATAACACACATCTTTGTCATAGATATTTACTTTTATAATACACAGATTTTGTCTTACATATTTTTCCAGATAGAGAGTCTGATTGTCCATGATTGATTTCACCATCCTCATTAAGTAAATCAGAAGAGCCAGGTTGTTCTGTACCACATTTATTTTCACCTGAAATAAAGCAAAAATTCCAAATTACTTCTACAACCTCATACAATGACAGTGGACCCTCAGATATGTCAGTTTTCAAACAATATTTTCAGGGAATGGATTTTAAATGAAATTTTGTTTCATTCATCCAGAATTCTGTGTTCTGGATCCAGATTTTCTTTTAATTCATGAACTTGTTTTCCATTATAATTTGGTTCATTTATCCGGATGAGAGTTTTTAAATGGTCTTTCAACAGTGGTTAGCCCCTAGCTGGGTGTTAAAAACACTGGCCTGGCTGTCTCCTTTTAAAAGAAGATCACCTGTAACTTGTTATCAAATACTTTCTGTGAGGTTAATCATAGGTTGTACACAAGAGATTCTCACTTCTCGGATAAGTTTTGAATTGTATTACTATATTGCTGAGGTAAAATAATTTTCCATATCAATAAGTTTAATGATATCTGCAAAATATATAGGTCAGAGTAGTAACATTGATTATATTGGTTTACATAGTGCTATTTATAGACAGAATGCCAGAGTTTCATACATGTAGCAGTCATTCCCTATACAGTTGAACTCGAACATCAATGTCTCAAATACTATGGATATGTCCAAGTGAGTTAAAAGTCCCTATTACATCTTCTTCATGTATTTAAACCCCAATATCTCGAACCCTCGGATATCTCAAAGTTTTTTCTCAGTCCCATCAAGATCGAGATAATGAGGTTTGACTGTATTTATGAACAGTATTAATTTTTAACTTATGGATCAGTATTTCATCATCTTGAATCTGTAATTTGATGAATTCAATCAATAACTTGAATCAAATTTACACATGCACTAACGTTATCACACTTGGGATAGTAAATGTTTGTGCAGTTAATGTCAGATTTAGTGTAGATGAGTGTTCAGATTAAAAGGAGACTTTACTGATAGCTCGCCCATGACCGATGGTGTGTGTGAGAGTGTGTGTTTCAGTCATTAGAAATTAATTAGGGAAATTATCACCATGGCTATATAAACAGCACTGCATCCATCACATGCTCTTAAGCTGCAATCACACCTACTCCACCTAAATATCTGAACAGGTGTTAATATAGCATCATAGTATTCAATATAAAACATATCAATATAACAAAGCCGCCTTCTTTATATTAGACCAGGTATGAAAGTCAATTCAGATATCCAGACGCTTCACTTATCTGGATGATTTGATTGGAAATCAAAGGGTTTGGATAAATAAGGCTCCACTGTATATACAAAAACTAGCACTGCTTGATATTGTCAGTGTGTGATCATCAAAATTTTCACAAGAACTAGTAAAATACCTAAGAGAGTTTTAATTTTCCTCACCTCTTTACATTCATTTTATGAAAAGCATTCAATACTGATGTCACTGGGACTCTAATCTGTGAAGTGTTTCTGACTATACGTTCCACTACTCACCCCTTCTGGGGCCCTAAACAGTGAAGTGTTTCTGACTATACATTCCACTACTCACCCCTTCTGGGGCCCTAAACAGTGAAGTGTTTCTGATTATAGTTTCCACTACTTACCCCTTCTGATATGAAGGTACTAAATCTAGGAAGCATCTGATGAAGTCCAGGATCACTGGCCAAGCTCTGTAGAGCCTCCTGTCAAGAGAAAATCAATGCAATGGTCATTAATCAATTAACCTGTAGCTGGTAATAGCAAACAAAGTGCTGGCTCACACTGTGAGCTCTAATGATTAAAGCACAGTGCTGACTGTGAGCTCTAAGGATTAAAGCACAGTGCTGACTGTGAGCTCTAAGAATTAAAGCACAGTGCTGACTGTGAGCTCTAATGATTAAAGTGAAGTGCTGACTGTGAGCTCTAATGATTAAAGCACAGTGCTGACTGTGAGCTCTAATGATTAAAGCACAGTGCTGACTCACACTGTGAGCTCTAGTGATTAAAGTGCATCAAAAATTCTGAGCTAAAGCTGCACATTCATCTAGAATTTTCTTTGTCAAAATCCCATAAGTTCCCAGCAAAAATGGCAGAGATCTTGCAAAGTCACATCTCTATGATCTAAGAATACAAATTTACATAGATTATCCTAATCTTGTGCCCCCCCCCCCCCCAAATGCAGCAGCATTACGTCTAATGTATTTACAAAATGTAATATCAATGATATGCAGGGTAAGACAATATATGACAATAAGGTCTACCTCTTGATGTCATAATCTATAAATAGCAACTGCTCATGTCAAGTTTCCAGTTTCATTTTCTTAGTTTAGCACAGCATGCATGAACAAAGTGAGAGAAAAAAATCAACCATTAAACTTTACTCACTGTGTTTGATGTAACTGTAAGCTTTACATTAACTGGTTATGATTAACTTCATTAATCATCCCTGGTACCTGAACTGGTTATGATTATGAGTCATGATCAGGAGTCATCAATTTCACAGTCTTGGTAAAAGTCTCATTACTTATTATAATCATGCCAATAGTTTGACTGCTTGATGTTCAGGAGTAAAGTCTGTGGTAGATTTTTTAACATTACATTAATTGTGATGGTTATGGACACACCCTAAGGCCCCAGGCAGACAGAGAGCATGAAACTCATAATTTTACACCTCATGACCCATAGATGTTATATACTAAAATTGTGTCAGCTGTTCCAGAGAAAGAGCTGAACATTGTTTAAAAGATTAGACCAACGTACGACAACGATAAACAAACATGAATGAAAACAGATAGCAATAGGCCACCTGAGTGACTCAGGTGACCTAAAAATATCTGTAACCTAATTTTTCTACACTTCCACATGTAGTTAAATATCAATACATGCAAGAAGTCATTAAACTTATTTTAAAAACCAAGATGGACTTACAGATCGTCTGCCCTCATCTGGTCCCACACAAGCTTCAGTTATCTCTTTATAATACAGTTGTTGTTCCTGTCAATGAATTCCATATAATTATAACGATCATGAATACATCTCAGTATTTTGACTTCTTCACAAATGAAAAAAATCAGGAAAAGGAGACAAATCAAACCAATGTGTTGTGAATTTCCCCATTAAGAACTCTTGATGATTTTTTTTTAACATAATTGTGTTATGATTGTCCAAACAGTACAGGCAACACAGATCCACTGATTACTGTTAATATGTGACAGGAAAAATCCAAACAGTACAGGCAAAACAGATCCACCGATTACTGTTAATATGCGACAGGAAAAATTCGATATGGTATTTTATATGTATCTCAGGTACAATGTGTTTCCATCATAGGATGATGTTCCTGTAGCAGTAACACCTGGTGAAAAATTGGATCAGCTTTTTTTGTACCATAAACAAATGCAGGTTATCTCCCTCAATCTTATTACCAAAGGCTTTAAAAAATAGACTTCTCTATTAAGATTCATTGAATCAAATTTCCATTTATTTATAAATTCATTCATTTTGTTCCTGTTAGTTCACTTTGCTAAAAATTATATTCTTATTTTAAGGAAAATTGTGATGATTACTTTAAAATTGCATCGGGGTAAGGTTTTCTTACAAACACATCTCTAACATGAGTTGGCTTCCAGAAACAATTGAAAGAGGTAACTTTAGCATGATTAGTGATCTTGTGGTAGTAGATGGTGTGCGTGTGTGTTGGCTGTCTTCCGGTTGTAGCTCTTCCTTTTGTCTAAGGGTAATATTAAGTATCGTATAGCAGTTTTTTTCCAGTGGGTCGAAAATTTGGCGATCTGATGGCTCAAAGGTATGCTAATAATTTTATATTTAGGTGGACAAGGAATTTCATCTCTCTTGCAAATACTGAAGTCGCAGTTGGGTGCATATTTCGCAAGTGAAATTTTGGTGGAAAGTTATCTAACCGCTAAAATAAGCCCAATTTATCACACCATGAAAAAAAAACCCGCTATACGGTATAATGAAGAGTGATGGACTGTTTTCTACAATAACAACAAATAGCCAGGTAGACTGATCACATTTCCATTGCTCTCATTTTGTATTCACATTTTAATTACCTGTTCACTACCAGTTAATATACCGTAAGTATCCTCTCAATTCACGAACAAGCTTGTCAAACCAAACATAGATATCACAACTACATGCATTAGGTGGTACATTAATCATGTTAATTGGTCTAATTGTTTAGATAAGATAGTCTCTGTTTCGTCGGAGGCATGTTTCCCAAGATGACAGTGCCATAAAAGAATCAAGGCACATAATAAAATACATCCTTATGTAAAAACTGCATAAATCAACAAATAAATTGAAATAAATAGACAAGCAGCCATACAGAAGAAACATGAAATTGTCCAACTTCATCAGTCCTTTAACTATCATTTTCAAGTATTAACACATCTTCTAATAATTCTAGTACTTAAAGATTTTCTAATAATTCTAATACTTACAGATTTTCTGATAATTCTAGTACTTTGCAGCAATTGATCGCCCTGAGTTTTTTGTTGTTTACAGTGGGTTTTTTTTTTTTGAAAAGTCACTGCCCATATGCAATGTCAATTTTTATTGCTGAATTTGACTTCTGTTAAGTTTGAAAACAGTCCGCTACACTGACAATAAGACAGAGCAGGTCACAAACAAAACTTCTTACATTTAATTACATTTATCACTGAAACAAGCATTTCTATTGAATAAATTGATATGCACCATGAATGTGTAAAAACAAACACAAATAGATTATATAGATCATGTTTAACTGAAAATGACAATTCTTAGTATTTTACAGAATAGTTCAAGGACTGTCGGACTTTTACTGGCACATGATAATACTTTAATGCTGGACATTTTTTTTTATATTTATAACTATTTTTAGTGTGAAGTGCTTTAAAGATTTTAAATTCATTTAGTTTCAAGCATTGTATTGTATCATATAATATATTAGAATTTATTTCTACAAATTTCTAACCATGGTAAGGAAGTGCTATTGGAGATAAAATACAGAATTTAGAACAGTTATCAACTGTACATTAAATCTACCCCATCAAAGCATGAACCTGGCCCCGTGAAGCCCCTCTATGAAAAACCATGACTGTATAAGACAGGAAGGTCTAACTTTCTACTGCAGGAAAGCAGTAAATAATGGATTTATGTTGCCTGTACTGTAAAAATTTAAAGAAACAAGCACTCTTCTATAACTCACCACAGACAGCTCATGCGTAGAAAGATCCTTGACCTTGGCAAGGTCAGTGATTCCTTTATGTTTGTGTTTCACTTTGCTGGGTTCTACTATAGTGGGTGTTTTCAGTTGTTTGTCAATCACTGTCTTTACTGTTGTGTCCAGAATCTCTTTTTGCTGTTGATCTTTAGAAGCCGGAGGTGGATTCTCCGAGGTTGAGGGCTGGACTCCATCAATACAGAGCCAGTGCGCTGGAGAACACAAGACCATTTTAATGTAGGTCCATGTATATTAATGAAGCATATCAAATGTTGCTTCTTAAACTATCTCAAAGTGGGTTCTGCTGAGTTTTGTCATTTTCTGTGATGGTGACTATGCAAAAGTAAAAAGTTGACATCTTATTTTCGAATGGGGGAATGAGATGGTAATTATGCTCTATGAAAATACAATAAAAATTGAATTTCGGTAAAAAAAAAAAAAAAAAAAAAAAAGAAAAGGCAATATAAATTTTGAATTCCTCTTTAATTCAGTATTTTGTGGCCTTTGAAATTTGGGACAAATAGCAACAAAATAGGGGATTTTCCAGTTCTTCCATGTTCATTCAGTATTTAGGCACTACTACATCATATTTTTAAGGCATAGTCAATTCTGGTTTATCAATGTTAATGTAGACACACAAGTGTATAACCTATTAAAATAGATGTTGATTCAGTTTTCCCGTAAGAGTAACCTACAAAGGCTATGTAAGTTTATGATTGCTTTGACTTTGGAGATTCTTTTTAAAAATGTTGGTGTAGTCTATACATACAAAAATTATTATCTCAAGCTCTTGAAAGTCCAATCATCGATCAGTAAAGAAAAATTATTGAATTGTTGGAAATCATCGACAAAAATGTGGAAAAAAATCAAGATATACCAGGTATTGAAAATAATGATGTCAAGATTTATCTTTACAAATATTGGGCACCAATGGAAGGAACAGTCACTTTGGCATTACAAATCCAATGATGTATCGGTACATCCAAGGCATGCACGTAGAATCTGGGATGGGAAGGAATGGTCCCCCTTATAACAACCATCATTTTCTATTACTTATATATACAAAGTAATATACAACTACCCATTCCCCCTCACTTTTAATGGGGCCAGAAGTGAATGGTACGAATGCAATTTCAAAGTTATGAAGTGAATCCATGTGTTCTACCTTCGAATCAAATAATCAGAGCTTGAAAAAAAATTCTGAGGCAATATATATGATATGCTACTACCACCAAAACCCCCCCCCACCCCACCCAACCCCCTCGAATTTTATAAGGTGTGAAAAAATATATATATTGAGATAAAATGAATTGAATGTCACTTCTTACCCCTCCTCCATGTATTTGGAACTTAAAAGATCTTGAATATCTGTCAAAAGAACATGTCAGGTATTGTTTGTTTTGATATATTTATTTATTCTTGTCAAGAATTTTATATTGGGAAGACAACACCGGCTACCCCCCCCCCCCCCCCCCCCCCCCCCATCAAAACGATGCTACGTGCATGTTTTCCCCTCTTCTGTAAATCCCTAATACATCCCTCTGCCACACACCAATAACACTGGTTCTTAAATTCCATATCAAAACCAGTAAGAAAAAAAATGAACGAAACCATCTGATTAATAGCTAACCCGAAGAAAGCATGCCAAAAAATTGCCAAATCATGTGACTTGGTAGATTCTAAAGCAAAAAAATATGCACGAAACTGAATAACACGAAAATCCCCTATTGAGGGAATTCCCTATTGAGGGAATTCCTCAGACAATTTCTCTCATTATACAACATCACTAAGCTGGATCTCTGATTTTTAGTGATTTAGTGATTTTGTTTTAATAGCAAATTTTGCTAATTCTCAAGTTATGCGTGATAAGCTGGATCTCTGATTTTTTATCTCTGTACAAAAAGAAAATGACCAATCCCTAGGAAAGATGTTCTGATATAAAACACAGTAAAACCTTTTAAGGAAATATCAACAGGTATTTTTGGTAATGTTGAGTTCACAACTTCCTGTAGATCAAACTCCTTCTCTTCAATGAAATGCAGTTCCCTCCCTCCACCAGTGGCAAATCGGAAGGGGATGTTGTCCCCAGTTTGGAAACCATAAAGAGGCTACAATCCAGAAAAAATGTATCAAATAAAGCTCTTGTTCATTTTTCAACATTGTAAACGATTTACTACAATGTGGTATGTACATGGATCATGTTAAGTCATTTCATGCCAATTAACATTGAATTAAGTATATAATTCTATCATGCATATTATAAAGGTGAACATGGTATACTAGTACAGTACAATGCTTAACATTAATTATATACAATGCTTAACATAAGTATGTACATCGCATACTATTAATTATGCATAAATCATTTATGCATACTGGTTGAAAGAACAGTTTGTCCCGTAAAATATTAATGAAAAATGAAACATTTTTAAAACAGTTATGCCCCCTCTCCCAAAATCTGCTACACAGCTCTGCACACTAAAGAATGAAATCTGCATGGTAGTCTTCTTCAAAGAAATACTATTGCTCAGTGTTGTGCAGATGGTTGAATATTACATAAAATATGCCTTTTGGCCAGTACTTTGTAAAAACCATGTGTCCCCATGGCCAGTTATTTCAGGTGTTTATAAATATTCATCACATTTGGGATAGAAAAATTTAAAAGTCTGCATGTTGTTTCATTATTCAAAGAACTCAAAAAGTTTTATTTCCCTTAGTTGATTAAGGCCAGTCTATTTGTGACTCTATTGACCTGGTCAGTATTGGTTGACCGAGGTTTGTCTACTTGTGACTGTAAAGACCTGGTCAGTATCGGTTGACCTAGGCCGCATCAAAAGTCAATAATTGTACAATGATACACTGTATATTATGTAACCTTATAATTATATCTATACGTTTACTTTCATTTGTCATTTAAATAATGGATCTTTGATAATTATTGCAATAATGTGTTTGTTGAAATAAAATATTACTATAATAAATTCATCATTATTGTAACTTATACAATTACACACTGGAAAACAGATT
The DNA here is from genome assembly GCF_947568905.1 of Ostrea edulis. NCBI lineage: Eukaryota > Metazoa > Mollusca > Bivalvia > Ostreida > Ostreidae > Ostrea > Ostrea edulis. The sequence continues at coordinate 52,668,033 of NC_079172.1, forward strand.
TAAAAGTGCAATATGAAAATTACAGGAAAACACTGCTCTACAGCACTCCAGGTATATCTATATTGTCAAAATGCCCTCTTATAAAACTTAAATCTACAACCATACCTCAATGTTTTTGGCTCTAAGTGCATGATCTATGTCAGCTGTTGATAATTTTAATCGCTTCCCATGATGCATAAACTTAACAGCCTCCTGCAAACAAAAAATATAAATGTACATGTATGCATTTTGCCATTTGAAAAATTTCCAGCAACATTTGCAAATTAATTGCAAATACACTCAAATATTCACATTCAATAATGTTTTGTCTAATTATAAATAAATCTATGCTGTTGAATTGTTTTCATTCCTCAATATAGGCACTGTAATGTGCAAGTGACTAATAAGTATGTAAAAGTGTATGTATAAATCAACTTCACTGGTAATACAAATTGTACAAGAAGAACTTGTATGTTGTTAAGAATTTGTATCAGTTCCTTTTATGTATTTATACATAGTGAATTATGTTTAAACAAACAAATTACCCAATCAGAATGCTTCTATTATCTCCACAATACACAGGCATTAATTCTCTTAAAAAATTATATCATTATACCTCATGCATAAAATTTTCACGGAGGAACTAATCCTATTGGTTTATTTGATCATGTGACTTGGGAGGGAAAATGTATCCCACTTAATGGCACCCATCTAATATTTCCCTTCCGACTCTTCAATGTTGAACACAATGTCAGAGGTACTGTTAGTGTTGGGAATCAGATGAAAAATGAAAATCAATTAATCGAAATAATGGGAGAAGCCTTTTGATGCAATTATCAATTATAACCAGTTTCTCAATATATATTTATTAAAAGTAAATAAATTAACTTTCTTATTCAAATTAACTTGTATACATTTGTTTATATATTTATCTGATAAGAAATTGTTTGTTTACTACACTTTATTAGGTGTAACACATCAAAGAAATATCATATCAAAGACTACTAAAACAAAAGAAATCTTCAGACTTGTATTTGTCTTTTTTGGGTAATATTTATGTAAGTGTATTGATTTAACATAACAAATATAAATGAAAACAAAGAATCATAAAATAACAAACAAATAATTCAGACTTCCCGTCAGTGATTAGACTAAATTCAATGTCTAAAACTTTTGTCCTACATTTAGCACCTTGTGCTTAGCTTTGTTTGGTAAGATTTCCTGCATAGTTTGCTATGTCGAGACTATGTTGTGCTTAGCTTTGTTTGGTAAGATTTCCTGCATAGTTTGCTATGTCAAGACTATGTTGTGCTTAGCTTTGTTTGGTAAGATTTCCTGCATAGTTTGCGATGTCGAGACTATGTTGTGCTTAGCTTTGTTTGGTAAGATTTCCTGCATAGTTTGCTATGTCGAGACCATGTTTTCATGGTGCCCCACCTCTTAGATTTTTTTAAATCCAAAACATTTCCAAACTTTTTGCTTACTGGATGATTAAAGAGAAAATTCACACTGGAATTGAAAAATCTCCAGAACACACACACATTAACACATTTTGAAAAACCAATCATTGAAAATAAGAATTGATTATCGGTATTAAGAAAAAATAATCGATCGATTTTCGATAATAATCGATCATCAGAACAACACTAGGTACAGTAGTGACTAGAAATAAGCCTTGGGAGATCAATTAAAGTAATACTGAGAATTATAAACATTGTATGAATAAACCTTTACTTAGCCAAGAAAAATAAAATTCTTTGAGGACAACATCCAACAATATAAATATGCTAGTCTGTCAAGCACTTTTTAGCATTAAAAAATTAGGAAATCAGGAGGATTTTTGGTTAAAAATCAGGAGTTATATTAAAAAAATAGGGAGAAAATAAGGAAAAGAGAAAGATAAAAACAAATTAAATGGCCATCTACTATCCCTCTAAGTAAGACATTCTGTAATAATAACTTATAAATGCTGGTACAGAATAGAATGTCAAAGGCAAGAATTTGAAAAAGAATTGGAATGGTTACAGTTTTCAAGAAGAAGTTAAAAGTTTTTATTTTTCACACATTTAATACCTGACTATTTTGGCCCCACCCTGATACCAAAACCCATACCCCTGGGATCATCAAATTTACAATTTGGTAAAGGACTACCTGCTCTTTCTAAATATCCATTTAATTTCAATTTAGTATCAATAGCACTAAAGAAGATGTCATTTACCGGTAAGCATGTTGAGTGTTTTACACATGAACACCATGTAGTAAGTTTGGCTTCGCCCTGGGGTCAGAACCCCTACCCTGGGGATCATGAAATTTACCATTTTGGTAGAGGCCTTCCTGCTCTACATCACTTATATGCATTTAGTTTTTCTTAAACATGTGCATTTGTAGAGAAGATTTTTGAAAATTGGTCAATTTTGGGCAGTTTTTGTACTGCACCTAGGGCCCCAGGGGTGCAGGAGTCCTGAAATTTACAATTTATGTCCCAAAGATGCTTCATACCAAATTTGAAAAGAATTTGAAAACTAGTTATGAAGAAGAAGTTAAAAATGTTCAATTGTTAACACATGACACATGTTGACGGATGACAACCAATTGCAATAGGTCACCTGAGTAAACTCACTAATTTTGTCTCCAAGTTGATGATGAATCTAACCACTTTGATGTTACAATAGCACAGTATTATCATTTCCACCTATTACTTTGAAGGAAATTTGATTAAATATATTCTTAATGTGAAATTTGTACAATATTTGAGAAAAAATTTTTTTATGTCATCTACAAACCTGAGCGATTTGCTTAAGTCTGTAACTGCTATCTTCAGCCAGAACACTAGCAGCATCATCAGGGATCCCACTGATACCAACGGACTCAGCGATGACCTTAATGGACTCTCCCGGCAGCTGGCTGCCTATCTTCTGCTCTTTATGCTCCTTCTCTGCCATATTAGTATTTACATCACTAGTTTTCTGGACTCATATTTACATCTCTAGTTTTCTGGACTCATATTTTCATCACAAGCTCTCTGGACTCTGTCTTTTCCTCCACATTGTTATGGACTGTTTACACCTTAAACTGGAGGTACACCTCAAACTGTTCAACACTAACACCTTGAAATGCTGGTTATCTCAAAATGCTGGACACCTTAAAATACATAAAAGTATATCCTTGATAATGAGAATGGAAATAAAACTGTAATTGATGTTTTCATTATGTTGCATATAACATGGAATTCAGACACATCACTTTCCCATGAAAACTTACATATATTTACATGTATATTTTTTCTATTTAAGTTGCATCATATGAAATATTTCATTTACACAGCAAGACTGCCAGAACCGTCTTTTTATTCCAAACTATGAGAACTAAAAAAAAACCTACACCACCTCTTGAGTAAGAACAGAAGAATACACATGTATATCAAAAGGAATAGTGTTCTTTTACAAAAAAATTTATAAAATAATTTTTCAAATTTAAACAAATCATTTTCCACAGATCTCTTTTTGCATATTATCATTATAAGTATATAATGACATGTACATGTCATTATAATTGAAAAACCCCAGACTATAAGAACTCTTCAATACCAGATCAACCATTACTTCATGTCAGCCATCATTTGAAAAGCAAAAGTTAGTGAATTTGTTGATTTGGAATTTTCATACCTATACCATAAACAATGCAGCATCACTTATTGGAAGCAAAGAGCAGTGTCATCTAAGTGCAAATTAATTGCTAAGTAGAACTGGTCAAGGTAAAGACAGTGAGATTCATCAAAGATCTATGTCAATCCAAATATCTAGCCAAGCCAAATGTCAGCCGAAATTAAGGACTCTTTAGTTTGGTGTGACATTAATATACTTACAGATATTACACAAAAATTTAATGAAAACAGAAAATCCATTGTCTTAGGTGACAGTTAAAAGGTGTTTATTTAGAAATAAATTTCACAGATGTGTTGTGAGAAAAAATATCCTGATCCAAGAAGTGAATATAAGAAACAGAATTGCCTGAGCTAGAGGTAAGAGAAATTGGAGATTAGAAGGTGAATGTGTAACAGGAAGGGAGAAAATGCAATGAACCAGACCGGGATTTGAACCTGGGCCCTCTGAATCTCTATTTAGGTGGTCTTCCAAATGATCTATCTGGCCACCAACGAATGAACCCAGCTCACCACTACATTCCTCCCTCCTTAAATGTCTTCACACTTGAAGATATTAACTCAGGATCTTAATCCCCTTGCAGGCATTTTCACCTGTCTTTCCAGGGGCTGGTCAACTCACTAAATATTACAGGAAGGGAGAAAATGCAGTGGACCAAACCAGAATTCAAACCCAGGCCCCATGCTGACTGAATCTCTAGCCAGGTGCTCTACCAACTGAGCTATCCGGCCACCAGCAATCAAACCTGACTGACTGCTACAAATGGAATAGGGTCATATTTTCTGTTGAGTGCAAGGCTGTAATAGGTGAAAATAATCATGTGCACATGAGGTGAAGACCAGGAGAAGAGCATGTACCACAGTGCATAAGCCCCAATCATGGTGCCAAATTCAGCCTCATAAAATTTGGGTGTGCGCGTATGCTGGAATGGTCCAGGAACACTAGCGGTGGTAAATGGAAATTTAAATGCAGAGAAGTATGTTGAAATTACTGACAATGAGTTATGTCCAGTTGTCGTCCACCATTTCCCCCTGAAATTATTTTATTTTTCAGGATGACAATGGCCCTGTGCATTACGCACGTATCCTCCAGCAGTTTAAAGTGGACCTATACACGGCCTATGTCACAATCAAATGTAAATGCAGAACCACGCGTCCGTTTTCCGAAATGTGGTATTTTAAAGATATCAGTTTGATTTTTACATGGCGATATGATTGTCCAATATTGATTCCTTCCAAGGCGTTCTTATCAGCTGTGGTCAAATTTTGTATTTTAAAAAAAGGGGGGAGGGGGGGGACTAAAGATGACTCAAGCTTTAGATAAAAATCGGTTGGAGAACAGACAACATTTTGGCCGATGAGGGCGTCTGTGAGATACATTGACTATTCATGTATGTAAAGTTTTACAATGATCCATGTTCAACATATGGAATTATGCGGGCATCAGATAGTTGGAGAGACGGATGGGAAAGGGGGCCAATTCATATTTCCACCAGCATCATATTAATAATATTATTTCTTTTGTGAGGATCCGAGTTAAAGTAGGTCCTCAGTACCCCATGCTTGTCGCAAGAGGCGATTAAATGGGACGGTCCTTCGGATGAGACAACAAAAACAGAGGCCCCGTGTTACAGTAGGTATGGCACGCTAAAAATCCCTACTAAAAAATCATCGGCGTCGAGCATAGGCCTAAGTTTTGCAGCCCTTCACCAGCAATGGTGATGTCTCCATAGGAGTAAAAAATTCTCAAGCATTATAATTGCTAATTCAAAACTACGCAGCTGTTGAATCCAAATTATCATGAACAAATACATGGTAAGCTTGTGCAAAAATAAAAGTTCACACGTCGCTGCTCCAGTGACCACAGATATCGTAGTTGTGTTCGCTGCTCCAATGTTGCAGATATTGACGCAAGCTTCAAAGAACGGCTGTAAATAATTTGTTTTATTTCACCGACCATCTGTCACGTTTTCCTCATCCCCTCTCCTTTTTTTCAAAATTATTGGGGCGGCATCTGTATAACGCTATTACAACTGTAGTTCCTTATTGAGATTGCATCTACATAGATCGGCGTAAGTGGTGTACATGTACGTATATCCAATTGATGTACAGCAAATGATTCCATGATAAAAGATATAACACACAATACACACATGCATTAATCATAATAGCAAACCTATCAAAATTTAGTTTGTTGCTTTCGTTTTACATTGACATTGTGAATACCCGCTTCTAGAATGATTTGTTTTCAGATAAAATGTTAAATCTAAGTGCAAACAACATGTATCTATAATACTTACAGTTTAACATAGCTCAAATTATTACATGTATCCAAGGTTGTAAATATACTCAAATTTCACGTCGTATGAAAATATGATAATGTATAATTCAAGATTTTTTGGGGGGGTGGGGTGTACTTGTTATAGAGCTTATAGCTTTTAAAATGATACGTCAACATATGATCTTCTTACGCAAATCCTTTTTCTGAGATAATAATCTGTAAATTAGAAACAATTTATTCAAGGTTTAGTCCATAAAAATTAGAGGAAAAGACCGATATTGACATCAAATGGCATTTTCAACAGTATTTCTTTTAAAATGTGTGGGCTAACAAAGTGTACATTATGAAAATAGTTATTCAAATTTATTAAAATAGATGATTACATATCATTAAATAATGGGTATATAGTCTATGTTGCTTATTACAGCCCATTTGTTTTGGAAAAAGAATAATTATTAAGAAAAAATAAGAAGGAGGAATACATTTTCATTAATGCTGATTATAATATATGTTGATGGGGTGCTTACTTTTGAGAAGCAATAACAATGAAATTAGCATGTTGACATATATTTTTCAATGTTTATCTATTACTGGAATATATATCTATCTTATAAAGGCAATTTTTTCATGATTGAGTCCATTTTAGGCCAAGTATAGGTCTATACCTTAAAACAGAAAACAACACTCATGGAATTTCATTATGGCCAGCATTCACTGGATGCTAATAGAGGGCAAAGACCTCTAATGGCCCAGGAAAATATAGAAAACTGATGAAAAATTAACTACATCTATCGAACTTAAATATTTTGGTCAAAGTGGCGTAGATTAAAATGCAATTGTAAGGAGATGTATTTCTCCATTTTGAATCTCATGTACCCAAATTCACGTCATTCTGAGATGTTACATAATATCTGCAAAAGCATGTAAATCATATTTTCTTAATCATATATATATAATCACTCATAGATTAATGTGATTGTACCATGTCTCCTATGTTTGTAAATTTGCTTAACAAATGTCCAAAGTTAGCATGCTTTGATAGAGCTCTGTCCTCACACATTAGGTGTTAACTTCAGGATTAGCATGCTTTGATAGAGCTCTGTCCTCACACATTAGGTGTTAACTTCAGGATATTTTTTGTCCTGTTATGGATATAGATACTAATGCCAATACTTTTTGCTTTGCCCTCAAAGATGGTCATGCCGTAATTAAGACATATCATCATTGAGAATTGTTGGTTGTTACTGAAAAATCAGCTTAAAAAATGAACAGGTCCAATAAATATTGCAGCTAATCTTGAAAAAGAATTCTGGGAGTATCTGGAGCAACACATCTTTGCTAACCAAGGATTTATGATCGGCTCTGCTACTCTACAACCCTTGGCTGCATTAGCACGATTTTCCTGTCAACAATTTCCTGCACATGACTGGATGCAGGCTAAGTCCCCTGCATCTAATAAGATTGTGTGTTACTTTACACCACGTGCAAGATGAAGGAATGTGTAAACAATTAGTCATCGTCTTCAAAATGCTTCCATTCAATCAGATTCATACAACATGGTGGTGCGTAGACTTTACAATGAGGCTTTGTCTGTGACAAAAAGTTCATCGCTAGAGGACGCCACTCAAAGCTATGAAAATCGTGCGAATGCAGCCAAGGGTTGTAGAGAAGCAGAGCGGATCGTAAATCCTTGGCTAGCAAAGATGGGAGCAACATAACATTAACAATCATCTACATTCAAAACCTATACAACTCGCAATCACGACGAATATGAAAGACAATTAGGGCGAAAGGACATGCAACAAAATATCAACTTTAACAGGTAAGTTTTGTTCAATTTTATCTTTTTTCTATAACCATTTCACACTTTCTTTTTCCATTGACCGCCAATACAACTAATGACACAGTGTCACCATTTTGTTTGCATTTTGATCGGCCGCTGTACCTGGCTCTGCCCTTTCTTACAGTTGTACCGTAAAAAAAGATTTTGCTCATGTTCTCTTAATCCGAGATTCCTCTGATTCTTACCCGCACTTTTATAATGTGACATGTGCGGGGGAGAGTCAGAGCGGACTTCATATTGAAAAGTGGGAATTCAGTGACACCAATTGGTGTTGCTGCTTTACCTATCTCTTACAACTTTATTTCACGGATCTATCTTCCAAGATGTGAGGATTCAGTAATTGGAAGATTATTCTACATATATATCATGATTGATACGCTGTTTAAACAATGGAATTTTGTGTGTTTATATGCTGACATCATGTGCAAATAAATCGAATGGCGAGGCGGCGACCTAATTCCAGTGATGCTTCATTTGTCAGTGTTAGGGCCGTTTAAACGGCGATAGCATCATATCAATCATGATCTATTTGTATAATAAACTTACGAAAACAGAATCCTCTTGTCTTGATAGATCCGCAAAATAAACAGGTGCAGTCCAATGACTATTTCTACCTACATAGCTACTTATTGCTACCTAGGTATTTAAATCTACTCCAGGTAGCTATTTTTACCTACTTTTTCCTTTACTTGCATTTCGTGACCAAATGCAGGAACGGAGCAATTTGGTGTGTACCAATTTTCTTAATTCACTTACACTGATGATGAATACCACAAAAATATTGGACAAAATATGATTACTTTATAACCTTTCAAATTTGCATCAATAACTACACCCAGTTCCATTTTCTAGGAGCTTAGGATCAAAGCTACGTGATAAGAAGTCTAGAATGTCTTACAAATCTGTATTAATGTTAAAGTTTACCGTTATGCATTTTTACAGTAAAGGTTTTTGTGGCGATTTTTCATGCTTTTCCTCTACATTCTCCACCCTCATAAAGTATTCAAATCTACACTATGAATTTCGCCATGCACATGCACAACAAAAATTGATACATAAAATGACTGACCTGTTTAAAAGATGCGCCTTAATTATTATTCATTTATATTTTTAAAAACAGGTAAAAGTAGGTATAAGTAACAACTTTAAGTAGGTTTAAATACCTAGGTAGCTATCAATAATAGGTAGAAATAGTCTCTGGACTGGACCTGATAAAGTTGTAAGAGGTAGGTAAAGCAGCGACACCAGCTTGTGTCACTGAATTCCCACTTTTCAATATGGAGTCCGCTCTGACTCTCCCCAGCACATGTCACAATATAAAAGCGGGGTAAGAGTCAGAGGAATCTCGGATTAATGTTCACTGAAACAAAAATTATTTTCATCTCAATGACATTCGACAATATACCGGTACATAGAATCACCGAAATTACCGACGCGACAATCACCGAAACTAATCTTCATGAAATTTGATGTGTGACTCGATGGTATATAGATGAACATATACTGAGGTAATTTCGGTCATTTCATTGGTAATTTCGGTGATTAGCGGTAATTTCGGTGATTCTATGCACCAACAATATACCTTGCGAGTTTAACATTGTGATTTTCCATGAAAATTACAGAGCTGGTCATAAGCCACAGGGCTTAAAGACTGACTTTGTTACAAAATACTATAGGCCTACTTAGATACTTACGATGACGGCAAAAATTTTATCAAAAGTAAAATTACCTTCAGATCAATTTGGTCAGCCTCAGGTCTACCAGACTCGGAAATGCTTAGACGTGTCTAAAAGGGAAAACCGGATAGTTGGTAAAATGGGTAGTAAAAACCGGGCCGGGCCGGGTCAGATCACCTTTGTAATCCGAATTATTTAGTTTTCTTCGTTGAAATGTCATTGTTTCTTTTGAAACTTACGGAATATATTCTCAATGATACATTTAGTCTTCGCCACAAATTTTAGCACATAATATTACCTATAGGTAAGGAATTCAATGATTGTATGAAATTTGGTTGGTAAAATGGGTAGCGAGACCAAAACACACATTATTGCATATTTTCTGTATAATATGCATCTGCTGCTGAAAACCTAGCATTTTTTCAATTCACATAGAGTTGAATTTGATACTTAATGCATTATTTGACCATTTAAATGCCTTTTATCTTAATTATCGGCGATTTTTCCAAACCCGGACCAAAAGGAAACCGGATGCGGTCGACCCGGGCCGGCGTTATTTATTCCGATATAATTGCTAGTTTTTTGATTAATTAACCAATAATAATGGTCCTAAAAAAATATCACCGACTGATAAATTATGTCTACTTTATGAATATTTATTAACCATACTAATTATGATCTGTATAACAATGACTTAAAATATTGTATTTATAGTGCTAGTATTCATTTCTTCATTAATAAAAGATATATAATTTAAAAACATCTTAAAACGTCAAAATATGAAGTGTGCATATTCATAATATAAAATGATGGAATTATATATCTAATTTTTAAATGAAACAATTAACAACACAGTATATGTACATAAATTTTATTTTCAAGATGGCACTCTTGAAAGTAAGTCTGCATATGCTTGTTAAATTTTAAGTTAAATTTGAGGATCATGAAAATTGCAATTTTGGTAGGCCTAGCTAGCTTCCTGCTCTACATCACTATGCATTAAGTTTTTCTTACATATATGTGGTGGTAGAGAAGAAGATTATTGAAAATTATTAAATTTTGTGGCAGTTTTTGCCCTGCCTTTAAAGCTCAAGGGATGTAGTCCTGAAATTTACCATTTAAATGTCCCCTTTGTCCCAAAGATGCTTCATACCAAATTTGAAAGGAATTGGAATTATCATACTTATCAAGAAGTTAAAAATGTCACCCGAGACCTAAAAATCGTAGAAACGAATCGTTTCTACGATTTCCTAAATCGTAGAAACGACTTTCCAAATCGTAGAAACAACTTTCTAAATCGTAGTTCTAAACGACTTTTTACATCGTTTCTACCATTTAATAAATCGTAGAAACGATTATTTTAATTTTTTCTGCTAGGTTAAATTGGCACGAATACGCCGTCAGGGCCGTAAGTAGGGTTCTAAATCAGGGGAGGCAGGGGATTGGGGGCCGCCGATTGACTTTACGACTGAAAATGACACTTTTTAAATCCCAATTTATCATGTTTGTGTTTCATTTGTACTATGTAAAGAATCGTAATATGGTGTCAAAGACAAAGGTGCTTGTCTTCATTTTAAACATATATCCTATAATATAACATTTATATAATTTTATTTTCTTTTTTGCCAAAAAATCAGACGAGGCAGTTGCCTCGTCTGCCTCATCGGCAGTTACGGCCCTGGCCGTCGTAAGTAACTTAATGATAGTTAGGTTTAAATTTGAATTAAAAAGATGGTTCTTATGAGGATACCTCCAAGTGGTAAGAACCGTGCAATGTCACATTTCATGAGATCGTGCACGTGATAGCTAACATCCTCATTTATTCGGAATTTTAATATCTGGCCCGGGTTACCGTATCCGGTTTCCTTTTGGCCAGGGTTTTAATAAATCGTGAATATTAAATTATTATAATATTTATCTAAATCATGTGTAGTTTCATTGTTGTGGCACATAGTTCAATCGTAATCGCAGAAAAATGTGTATCTTTCCTCGATACCCATTTTACCAACCTGAAATAAGCAAACGTTGATATTTTCACAGTGAAGCAAAATTATGCCGTAATTTTTGTAGTGAAGATCCAATGTATCATCTTCCAGATTATGATTAAGAAGTTTCACACCAAACGAAAATAAAATAACGAAGAAAACTAAAAAATTCGGATTACGAAGGTGATCTGACCCGGCCCGGCCCGGTTTTTACTACTCATATTTTACCAACTATCGGAAAACCGAGTTTGTGGAGGTGGGCGGTAAATCTAGTACTGCCGACTCCCGACTGTCCCGGATTGCGATGTTTTATAGATTATATTAAAACCGGCGAACAGAATAACTTCATATTTCTTGGGAACAATCTTTATGTCCAAATTGATTCATACAATTAAAAAAAACAACAATATTGATTGGTATAAATCCTTAAACTGGAGATGTAGCATACTCAAAAGCGGTAAATCTAGTACTGTGTTTTAAATGCCAAAACCGAAAACGGACATTCTTCATTCCATGCATGATTTTATAAAGAGAATGTTTTTTAAACGATATTAAACAAATCTGTGTATCATTGATTGGTTCAAGCTATATCATCCGACTCGAAATATTTTGCAAAGGTGACTTGAAAATACCAGGTATTTCCAAGTTCTTTGGTGTGCCTGGTTTGCGGGCAGACAATATACCTTGTTCAAAGGTATTGAAAATTGGACAATTCAGACCTGATATTGTCATTATTTTAGTTGGTGAAAATGACATTAGTGACAATTCCTCTCCGTGCGAAATATTTCGGAACATTGCAAACTTAGTTGACACGTTCAAGGAAGAAGTGCGATTTATTTATGTATGCGAAGTTCTCACAATAGTCCATAAAGAATAGTCCAGTCATTCTAGCCAAAAATATAGCGTAACCTCAAACTAACTGCAACAAACGTGCTTTAGTTTGCAAACGGTGAGTCAAGGGATGCTCTAGCGTATATAAATAAAGTGCATCGCCACAGCACATGATACGCCCATCAATCATTATTTAATTATCACAGCACATGATACGCCCGTCAATCATTATTTAATTATCACAGCACATGATACGCCCGTCAATCATTATTTAATTATCACAGCACATGATACGCCCGTCAATCATTATTTAATTATCACAACACATGATACGCCCGTCAATCATTATTTAATTATCACAGCACATGATACGCCCGTCAATCATTATTTAATTATCACTGCACATGATACGCCCGTCAATCATTATTTAATTATCACAGCACATGATACGCCCGTCAATCATTATTTAATTATCACAGCACATGATACGCCCGTCAATCATTATTTAATTATCACAGCACATGATACGCCCGTCAATCATTATTTAATTATCACAGCACATGATACGCCCGTCAATCATTATTTAATTATCACAGCACATGATACGCCCGTCAATCATTATTTAATTATCACAGCACATGATACGCCCGTCAATCATTATTTAATTATCACAGCACATGATACGCCCGTCAATCATTATTTAATTATCACAAAACAGAGAAGAGTGGATGAAAGAAAATCATGTCAAACTTTAATAGTAAAAAGATCTAAAATGATTTTTCCATTCATAATGCTATATGTACTTCTCTCTGCTGTAGTTTTTTAATGAAAACAAATAGTGCATTTTTATATTTTTTCAACTGGTAGTTTTGGATTTAAACAAATGCCAAATCTGCAGCTTTGCTCATTGTATATCTTTTTATTGCCACATCTTAATAAAACATCAAATTACTTATCATTAAAATATGCCTATATACATATTGCAACCATCTGTTCATCTTACTCAGAAATGACACTCTGCATGTTGGTTGCTAAGAAGAAAAAAATTTAAAAATTATATTGTACAATGTCAAATTAATTTTGATAACTTCATTTTGAAAATAAAGGCTAGCCACCAAGACAGATCACTACTAATTAAGAGGCTTAGATTCCTTCTGCCCAATTCCCTAGAGATATAGATAACACCTGATTGATCAGAGATGCTCTACCAGAAGTGATTAAGACAGTCTTCTTACACTAAACCCATTAATTAATCTTATCAAAATGCCCTTTGCATGCTACCCCCATGGGACAAGTGGAATTTCTCTTGTTACTGTTAGAAACAAAAGAAACATTATAAAGGCTTAAAAAACTGTACAGTATATCTTAAAAAATATGTATTTTCTTGATGTAACATTTTTTAATAAGGTTACTATAAAAACAATTAGATCAGAAGGGATTGTACCCATTAAAACATACACATTTTAAAAAAAAAAAATCACCTTAATTAAATGTCACAGTGACCCTAAAGTAGGGTGTGACACACCTTCTACCTAAGATGCATTATTTGACCAAGTTTGGTGATTCTAGGTTTCATAGTTTTCAAGTTATGAGTCGGACAGGGTTCTGCCATATTTGGTCATATCTTCTTAATTAAAAGTCACAGCGACCTGGTTTTAATGTGCGACACACCTTCTACCCAAGATGTATCATCTGACAAAGTTTGATTATTCTAGGCCTCATAGTATTTAAGTTATGAGCCGGACACGAAAAAGCTAACAGACGGACGGACATGAAGGCCATAACATAATACGTCCCGTCCTAAGACGGGCGTATAAAAAATCGAGAGCACAAAACAAAGCGGAAATATGTACATTGGGACAAAAACGTATATTTTGATTTTAAAAAAATCACCGAAAACTGGGAATTATCATTTATCTTAACACATGACAGAAATAAGTGAAATACGATTGCTATAGGAACGGTGTTAACATTCACAAACTACTTTATTCATACCAAAATTTCAAATTAATGTTTTTATGAGGCGTAATGCCTTATTTTGGACGAAAAATCTATGAAAATGAGAAGAGTTAATGTGAAACTCGTAAACATTGATTCTGGCACAAAATGAGACACTATTTATATGAGACAGTTAAAGAAGTGATAATTAATATTAAAAAAAATATTCAACAGTTTGATATTTTAAGATCACGAGTGTCTATCAGTATTTAAGGGGGCGCACCCTTCCCCCCCCCCCCCCCCCCCCATATTTCAATCCCTAAAAAATCTGTAAAATCCAGGAGCTCAAGGCCGCCCCCTGACCCCCTGCCTCATAAACTTGCCCCCCCCCCTTTCCCCGCAATTCCTGGATCTGCCCCCGTGTATGATCTCGTAACCGTGTTTGCTCTGTTCGTTTGTTTGTCAGTCCGAAAAATGTTTAACTTGGCTATAACATTTGAATGGTAAATGACAGATTTTCATATTTGTATTCTTTGTGACAAAACCTTTAGATGGTACCAAACATTTTGACCTTGATGATTGACCAATTTTTTGTGACCTTGGAAAAACTTAATTAGAGTGTTTGGATTTGCTTACCCGTTAGAAAATTCACGCTACATGTTCAGTGATAAATTGAATCGGATACATGCAAATCAGGCGGGGCTAGGTTATTGTATTTGACCATTCCTCATTTCTTTCTCTGCATATTTATAAGTTTCTTCGAGATCGGTAAGCCGGTAGGATCGGTAAGCCATTAACGCCACGTTTCCTATCAGAAAATTTGCACAAAATATACTGTTCTTGTCGAAGTAAAAAGTAGGTGTTGTTGAGCGAAGATCGCGACTTGATTCGTGATTATGACTTGTAGATTCAGACAACAAACTTTCATTTTTTAATCATCATTATTGTGTATTATTTACAAACATGTTATTGATCACTTTTCGTTACAGTATTACCTTTGTAAACCTATACCTAATATGTATAAAAGACACATTTGTCGAATTAGACTATCCTCTCATAATCTTGAAATTGAAACAGGCCGCCATAACAATATATACTTAGAGAAAATAGAGTATGTAAATGTTGTAAAAATGACATAGAGGACGAATACCACTTGATATTAATTTGCCCTCATTACGAGGAATTTCGACATAGATATATCAAAAAGTATTATTGTCAAAAACCATCTGTTTTCACATTTGTACAATTATTAAGTGTTCATAAAGTACACGAACTTTGTAATTTAGGGAAATATTTATGTCTTGCACTTAAGTTGCGAGAAAACCTTGTTTAAGTCATTCTCCGTTGCTTGCTTGAATTAGTACACTGCCATACAATGTCATTTTTATGTACATGTATTTATGAAATTGATGTGATAAGACATATGTCTTAAGCAATAAAGAATATATATATATATATATATATATATATATATATATATATATATATATATATATATCTCCACCAATCGTCGGTACATTGTTTCACCACCACTCGTCGGTACATTGTTTCACTGCCCGTGCAGCACAACTTTACCAAATAAAAGAAGTGTCATGAACAACAATCACATGCCAGTAATTTCAATTTGATAAATAGTCGTCAACAAATACCGGTAAAGGACTTTAAACGACACTAGTACCGGGCACTTGGCAAAGGAACAGTCACTACATATCATAGGTTTGACGCCAGATGCGGAGCTGGGAACGAGAACCGAACCATTACCTCATGATTACGACCTTTTGGATGATGCCCTAAGAAATGTTAAGGCATTAAGTGCTTTTCATAATTTTTTTTTTTTATTCAAGCTAAAGGACAGTCACACTGACTGACTCTGAGTCTCATTGAATTAAATGAACTTTCTGCTTAAAATAATTATACATTATACTATATGTGAATTAAAAATTACTTTATGATTTTTTTTTAAATATGGGGGGGGGCACCCCCCCCCCCCCCCCCCCGGTTCCTACGGTCATGCCTAATAAAAGACGATTCCGTTGAATGTCTAGGCCTATTTAAGAATGGTATATCCGTCACTCCGTGACATGTATCATACATGTATGTGTATGTATGTACACGATTAGTTTTAATGTTTTGTTTCTAGAGCTTGTCGTTACAGAAGTCCAGAAAATAGAGACAACAGCTAAATTAAAACAAAAAATAATAATAAATAAAAACTGAATCAAGGATCTTCTTATTCTCTTTAGAGAAGTCGACAGGCGCAGCTTACATCCTATAGTGGACAGGCTAGTGGATATAGGCAAAGACATGTAAATACAATGTATCTCTGATGTAGGCAAAGACATATAAATACAATGTATCTCTGATGTAGGCAAAGACACCTAAATACAATGTATCTCTGATGTAGGCAAAGACATATAAATACAATGTATCTCTGATGTAGGCAAAGACACCTAAATACAATGTATCTCTGATGTAGGCAAAGACATATAAATACAATGTATCTCTGATGTAGGCAAAGACATATAAATACAATGTATCTCTGATGTAGGCAAAGACATATAAATACAATGTATCTCTGATGTAGGCAAAGACATATAAATACAATGTATCTCTGATGTAAGCTACATGTATGTCTCCGTCCACTTCTCTTATAGAATAGAATCTTCAATTTGGCATACTAATTATTGGTATTGTAGTATAGCTAAATATATCGGGGGTTTTCAGAAACAGGCTATAACTTCAAATTACCTGTGTATTTTAATACTAAGCAGAGGTCAGGAATCTGACCTTGTGATCAATATATGAGTACTGGTCATCCCAGTATCCCAGGCACCCTTCAATCAGTTGTGACACGGACCCCGGCCAGAGACGACGTTCTCCGAGTCCTACAACTCTATACTACGTACGGTGAGTATCTTAGGATTATCCAAGCACCTAACTGCACCGTGCATGCATTTAAGACATTCTGCACTCCGCTACAGTATTTTTGACATGTTTGGTTTAAAAATTTCATCAGAATTTTATTTTAGATCATAGAGAAGATCTAAAGTAATAATACTAAAAAAAAACAAAAACCTGGTACATATGTATATCGCTAAATGGCGTGGCTTTTACAAATGCATTTTACACAATGAATACCAATGGAGCGCCAGATGAACACAAACTCAGATAACTGAACATATCCTTTTGTCAACACAGTGAGTGCTAGTTTGGTGGGTCTGAATGACAAAATCTTGTTGATGTGAAAAATGTCATTTATTAATGTAAATGACAGATAATATGCAATAGTAAATACAACCAATAATAAACAAGATATACATGATGAAACATCACAATCAACATATATTTAATATCCACAATTATATGGCCCACCAAAGATGGGGAACTTAACACCCCCTAAATTGTGACACTCCTTGGCACAATACCCCCCCCCCCCCCATCCACACCTGTGTTGACATAGACTTGATATTTTTTTTCCAAACTTGATCACCTAGGCATATATACATGTATGTACATCATTTACCGTATTCTGCAACTCATCTGATATGTAGTATATCTCTTGACTGTACCCATAACCGTACACTTTTTCAAAAATAAATTCTTTTACTACAATATGTTTGTAATACCTTTACAAGCATGCTCAACATAATTCAAATTCTAAAATGTTATAAAGTATATACACATATCTTATTCATTAACCTCTGTCTCGCCAACCGACATTGTTTAAACTATCTATGTGGTACCATGCAGACATTCAACAATCATGTCAAAACTATACTTGACTAATTGAGGCAACAGGGGCCCCTGTCCCCATGATGCCCCAAAAATTCAAGCATCACTTGTGACCCCTGATCACAAAGTTCTTAAGTACCTAGCATCCTACCCAGTGTTTGACTTATGGAGGCAACAGAAGCCCCTGTCTCCATGATGCCCCAAAAATCAAACAGCACCTATGACCCATTATCACAAGGTGTTAACTACAGTGGAGCCTCGTTAATCCGGACACTTTGGTTCCCAGCAAAATCGTCCGGATAAATGAAGCGTCCGGATAATTGAATCGCATATTTTCTAGCTTTGCATAAGTAGCCAATATGTGCCTATTTTATTGATGCATAGTGAATTAAACACATTCTATCATTGGATTTAACCATTTGCATTAGTAAATAAATTACGATAATGTTAACATTTACATGTATTTCAAAGTACTAAAATTTAATGTACGTGTTCAGTGTATTTGCCTGTGCTTACATTGTACATACATATGATCCCTAAAAAAATATACAAAACTGTGTACCGTATGCACTAAAACAAATAATTAAGCACTTTATGTAACTATAAGTTATTAAATCATTAGTAACTAACATAATCATTTACATTTCAAACATTTCACCACACTTTTACTTCTTAAAGAGGCCGGTAATTTCCATCTGTCACGGTTCACGGGTTCGGCGGTCTGTTAAAACAATCTTCATCGTCCAAAGTTGATATAAGAATTTCGTGATTATCATGTCAGTTGACAACATTCTTTAACCAAAATTCAATCTGCCAGACTTTATATTTCTTATTCTATAATTATCCAAGACAATACCAGGAAAACAAAATCATTTAAGCTCGTAATATCAAGACCTATTATTTTCATGATGCGATAATAACGGAACAAAACTCGGGTGAAATGAACATTACAGGTACATACAGAATTTAATTGTCATTTTCCTTAAAATGGTAATTTTCTCACTTCTACGCAGAGTTTAAAATTTCGAAAGCAATAAAGTTCTACAACATCGTAACAAGAATCAATCGTACACAGGTACATTCTACATGCGCGACATTCTAAACGTTAAAAAATCATACTATATATACATATGCATGAACATACATGTATATTTCACGCCAATCAACAGAATAAAATCCAGAATCTAGAAGTATAATCTACACTCTTTAGATTTGAATAAGCCGATATCAATTTACGAATCAGTACAACTGATACGTGTAGCAGTTAAAAAAATTATCATTACGGCATGATGTTTAATTTATTAATACTATTAGGGTATTGATCAAGACTATAAAATAATATGCTACAGATTTATTTACAAAATTCAACTCTACACGCAATAAAGATCTTATGTGCGAAAATTGGCAATACAATGTCTCGATCGGCACATGCTATCTAACGGACTTATCATCACACACCACCTAATTGGAAGGAGGTGTTGACAGGGTACAGGTAATCGCTTCAATTAGACAGTTTGGCTTGTTTTCTTTATAATTTACACCTTGCTAAAATTGTCCGACACAGACCTTCCCTAAACAAAATTACCGTCCGGATTAACGGTACAATTTTCAATGCATTATAACGTTTTGTAGTAAAAAGTGACCGTCCGGATCCGGAACGCAAATTTCCGGATTAATGATGCAAAATAATGTATAAAAATTCCGTTCCCTAGAAAAATCGTCCGGAAGGTGAAGCGTCCGGATTAATGGCGTCCGGATTACCGAGGCTCCACTGTACATTTTTAATAGAGGGATCCTGATATATTTTTTAAAAGAATCTGATTGCCACCTGCCCATGATTTGGATTTTGTCATCTGAGATGCCCATGTTTGCTGCCGTGCTAGCTGCACCTATCCTAAAGCTATGGGTTTTATATAAACTGGTATCATATCCTGCCCATAACAGAGAAAGCTGCCATTGTTGTGTAAAATATTGTCTTGTAACTGGTTTTCCATCAGAAAAACAGAATAAAGGCCCCCCATGAGCCCCCCTAAGTTCACAATACCTCGTTAATGCTTGAACTGGACACATTTCCGCATCCCGATTACTTTCAATATACAATACTTTACATGACTTTCCTTTATAACGCTTAAAGTGTTCCATACTTATTTCGGCTGCATGAATCTTACTTCGAGCATTTACCACAAACTGAATGAACTGCCTGGAGACTGTATTTGAACTAGCTCCTGTAATTTCCCCTACTCGCAAGAAGGCGTGAAATGCTAAGAGGTACATTGCCTCGAGTAAAACTATTTGAAGATATCATCAATTATATTGCACGCAGTAATTGAATTGTCGTATGCATGAAATCAACTACTGTACGCAATAATTGAATAAATATGCGCACATTGATTTATGTGGTAGAATTATTTTTTCAATTCTTTTAAAAAGAGCAATATTTCAGTTTTGCAGTATTTGTAAAGACTGCATGGCACACAAATATAATTAACACCGGGGAGCTGTAGCCATTTTAATGCATAGTCATGTAAAAATTATGTGAAGGAATGCCCCTGACCACTGATTGTGAACTCTGTCAACATATTTTTTTCTCATATCAGTCTTTAATTCCAAAATATATTAATATTTCGGGGTAAAGTCTCCGCAGGGACCCCCTTGTAATCTTTAACTAGGGTACCAGGGGCCCCCTGGATTAGATGTATATAGGCATAGGCATACATATACATATATATAAATTTTTACATATAGATATCTACATATACAAACACAAACATATATACATACTCATACTTATACAAATACACACACGTATAATATATGCATCTGTTATATAACAAAATTCATTAACATGTTATAGCAAAAAAGGTTGTTATTTTTACGGGAAAAAACCCAACAACAACACAACAGTATATGTACATAAAGAACCTGAAACTGCCATATGAGGGGTTAACCAATTCAAAAGTTCATATCACAACCCCCATGACAGCACTACAGGAAGACAGGACCGCTCCTCATAGTGGGAACTTCTTGCAAAGTACCAGTATATAAAAGGTTTATTACAAATTTTATTTGATATAGAATTATAGTTGTTTGTAATCAATTCAAATTGTTAAAAATAATTCACATCGAAGCATAATTAAAAATGTGCATATACAGATATTTTTTAGAGGTTTCATATCAGAAAAAATCATACGTGCAAAGGTGTATAAATAACAATTTGTCTTTAATTGCTTTCATAACCTTAGCATATTTTTCGTCCTGAATTTTTGTGTACACTTCTGTATAAAAATTCAATTTACTTTTTATGTGATTACATATTTCTTGAGGTTTTTCGTCTTTGTTATCTTATCTACAGTACATTTTATACTTGTATATCTTACAGGCAATAAGAGATATTATGCTATTCAAAAAGAGTGTCTTTTCATTGTTTTTATAGTAAAATCCTATCACAATTGTTTTCCATGATATATCAAATTTTAAAACTTGTTTAACAATGCCCCATATAAGATAAGATGTTCATTGTTTTCTTTAACATCTCTGCAAAAGACACAAAAATAATTTTCTACTATTTTCCATTTCTTCAGCAATTCTCTGTTATACAATAGGTTATTTAACAATTTATAATTAAATTCTGATATACTTCTGTCTCTTATGGATAAGATTTTTTGTTCCTAAATAGATTTCCGAGCCGTTTTTGGTATTTCAAAAGAGTTTCCGTAATATGCTTGGTGTAATGGAGGTATAAAGAGGTATAGCGCACTTGGTATGCAATTTCGCCTACATAAATACCTTTCTCTTGAACATCATTTTTACAAATATTCTACTATACAATGTCAGTTTATTCTTGTGTTTACCCAAATTACTTAATAAAGTTATCGATATGTTGATAGTATCTTTATTTGATAAGCATAAACATCACCGTGATTATACAGAGTATATAGTAGATGTAACGTAATGGGCCTAAAAAAATGCAAACTGTAGCAAAAGGCCATCTTAAATCAGAAATAAAACACTGAAATTATTTTACTTGATTATGACTGTATATAAGTCCGTTTGAGGAAATATGAATTAAGTTGGCCCTCTTGTTGAAAATGGATAAAATATGAAATAATCGTTCTCAAAATTTACCTTGAGATTTAGCAGCCTGTCAAACGTTAAACCTTTAAACTTATATGCCTGGGTGGCCTAGTGGTTTAGGTGCTCGGTAATCTTACACTTAAACCATACATTCCGAGTTCAAGTCCAATTTTTTTTTTTTTTTTTTTTTTTTTTTTTTGCTTTTCATTTGGGGGGGGGGGTCGTTTTCTTGAGGGAGGGGTGTTTTAAATGTGATACATATATATTATAACAAATATTAGTCATTTTCATCATAACTTCTAATATTTGCAAGTTACGACTTAAAGAAAGGGAATTTATTCCGAGATCATTGTAGTTCCGCTTCTTTACACTAACATGTTCCTGTGTGCACAGGAATTTCAAACCGTAATGTGGCTGACGAAAAGCTCAACAAATAACAAGAAAAAGGACACAAATGCACAACATGTAATAAGTAAGAATAGGTCAAGGGAGGAAAATAACTGTTATACAGTTTGACTTCTCAAAAGAAAATATAAAAACTCATGTAGCAACTGTCATATGATATTTAGGCAAAGCTAAACATTCGAATTATCAACCAAAGGCAAATGAACTGATGACATCTATTAAAGGTGCTGCAGTCATGTCAGAACAGTGAGTTAAAGGACACATCGCATGTTTTTAAACTTTTTTAGAATTTTTTTTTATAGCAAAATTAATTCATTTCATGCCTAAATCTACTTTACATGTGTTTTAAAAGAAACAGTTTGCGTAGTTTTCGAGTTTGATAGCGATGAAATTCAAATCTTGCGATATGCATATTTTCTTCGATATTTTACGCGCCATTATCTGTGACGTCATATGCGACCTCGAGCGAGAAGATTTGAAAACAGTTGTTAGCCATTTCATAAACAGATTAGATTTAATTGACAAACAAACAATTATCACATTAACGGCTTGTAAATAACACTGCATTGGGGTGTTTTGTGCCGTTTAAGATGATTTGAACTGTGTTTTTTTCAATTTTCGAAGGAAGGTATGAGGGACAAGACGTGAATATTTTTTGTCGGCACAACGACTTTGCCATAAAAAAAACCAGTAGAATTTGTCCCTGTACTTTTTCAAACAAGCACTTGGACAAAGACGTAGATAAACTGCGAGAAAATGGTTCTATCGAAGCTTCGCACTGTTACATATAGGCCTACCGCATATGCTTTCCGTTCTGCTCTCAAATTCAATACACATTCGCACCAACTGACCTTCCCCTTGTAACCACATATAGGAAGAACTTTGCTAGCGGTGTCTACAAACTGGTAGTTTTAAAAAAGAAATTTAAAGATAAATAATAATTTAACTTTCAATTGTAAATAATAAAATATGATATTTCCCAACTTTGAATTGAATTATAATGCTTAAGTTTCATTTTTTTTTTTAAGAAACGCGTACGTGTTTACAACAACAGCACGCCGCGCTCCATCTTCCTAAGTAACAATGTGTAGATAAAAAAAAATAATGATTAATAAAATTGCTTGAATAAAATAATTTAAAAGTATTGTGATTTTCACAATAAGTTTGATCATTATTATTATTTTTTTTTTCCGAAATGCATTCGTGACAGTAGGCCTAGGTGTCAATGATACATAATTGTATTATAATTTAGGTCTATCTAACTTCTCCAAAAATAAATTTAATGCCATATGGAAAAGGGTTAATTGTTGTGTAATATGAATGCACAGGTCTATGAAAATATTTTTCTGTTCATCATTCCAAATAGGAAAATGGTTTATTAAGTAAAGAACGACTCATATAAATGTCAGTAATGCTAAACTGCGGCAGTTATTTATCTTGGTTAACGAAACATCAAAAACGTTGGCCTTATATTTATATATAACACGCCAGTCTATTATTGGAAACCGGTGTTTTCCATTTAGATTTCTGAGTCGGCCGTATCGTCAGCAAATGCGCTATACCTCTTTCATGGCAAAGAATTTCGTAAATCAACTTTGAATTAATATTACAAACTTTAATTAACATATCCTTTACATAATAAATCGTATGATGTATTCCCATGAAAAATGTTTTCGAAATCAAAGTCTCTTTCTTTGCACAAACTATCTACAAAAAAGAATAGAGAGTTTCTCTCGCTTGAAATCCTGTTTATCCAAGATACATTTATGGATTTTAATTTCAAAAATACATCAGCAATTCCTATGCCTCCCTTTAGGACAATTCCAATCTGTGTATTTCTTTTAATTCTATCTCTTTTGTTCCATATAAAGTTATATAATAATAATTGAGAGAGAGAGAGAGAGAGAGAGAGAGAGAGAGAGAGAGAGTGCAAGAGCGCGCGCGAGAATGAGACCGCGAGAGAGAGAGAGAACGCGCGCGCGAGAGAGAGTGCAAGTGAGAGAGTGGGAGAGTGGGAGTGAGATAGAGAGAGTGCGAAAGAGAGAGAATGAGAGTGCGAGAGCGCGCGCGCGAGAGAGAGCGCGAGTGCGAGAGAGAGCGTGCGAGAGAGCGTGCGAGAGAGAGTGCGAGAGCGCGCACGAGAATGAGACCGCGCGAGAGAGAGAGAACGCGAGAGAGAGAGCGCGCGAGAGATTGCAAGAGAGCGTGTGTGAGAGAGAGAGAGAGCGCGAGTGAGAAAGAGTGCGAGTGAGAGCGCGAGTGAGAACGAGAGAGAGTGCGAGAGAGAGAGAGAGAGAGTGCGAGTGAGAACGAGTGCGAGAGAGAGTGCGAGAGAGAGTGCGAGAGAGAGAGCGAGAGAGAGTGCGAGAGAGAGTGTGCGAGAGAGAGAGTGCGAGAGAGTGCGAGACAGAGAGTGCGAGAGAGTGCGAGAGAGAGAATGCGAGAGAGAGAGAGTGAGAGAGAGTGAGAGAGAGTGAGAGAGAGTGAGAGAGTGAGAGAGAGTGCGAGCGAGTGCGAGAGTGCGAGCGAGTGCGAGAGTGCGAGCGAGTGCGAGAGTGCGAGCGAGTGCGAGAGTGCGAGCGAGTGCGAGAGAGAGAGTGCGAGAGAGAGAGTGCGAGAGAGAGAGTGCGAGAGAGAGAGCGAGAGAGAGAGCGAGAGAGAGTGCGAGAGAGAGTGCGAGAGAGAGTGCGAGAGAGAGTGCGAGAGGGAGAGCGAGAGAGAGTGCGAGAGAGAGAGAGAGTGCTAGCGAGAGAGAGAGAGTGCGCGAGAGAGTGCGAGAGAGAGAGCGAGAGAGAGAGAGAGAGAGAGAGAGAGAGAGAGAGAGAGAGCGCGCGAGAGCGAGAGAGAGTGGCGAGAGAGAGAGCGAGAGAGAGTGCGAGGAGAGAGTGCGAGAGAGAGTGCGAGAGAGAGAGCGAGAGAGAGAGAGAGTGCGAGAGAGAGAGAGAGTGCGAAGAGAGAGAGAGAGTGCGAGAGAGAGAGAGTGCGAGAGAGAGAGAGTGCGAGAGAGAGAGAGAGCGAGAGAGAGAGCGAGAGAGAGAGCGAGAGAGAGAGTGCGAGAGAGAGAGTGCGAGAGAGAGTGCGAGAGAGAGTGCGAGAGAGAGAGAGCGAGAGAGAGAGAGCGTGAGAGAGAGCGAGAGGAGAGAGAGACGAGAGAGAGAGAGCGAGAGAGAGAGAGCGAGAGAGAGAGCGTGAGAGAGAGAGTGAGAGAGAGTGCGAGAGGGAGAGCGAGAGAGAGTGCGAGAGAGAGAGAGTGCTAGCGAGAGAGAGAGAGTGCGCGAGAGAGTGCAAGAGAGAGAGAGAGAGGAGAGAGAGGAGAGAGAGCGGCGCGCGAGAGCGAGAGAGAGTGCGAGAGAGAGAGCGAGAGAGAGTGCGAGAGCGAGAGGTGCGAGAGCGAGAGTGCGAGAGAGAGAGCGAGAGAGAGTGCGAGAGCGAGAGTGCGAGAGCGAGAGTGCGAGAGCGAGAGTGCGAGAGAGAGAGTGCGAGAGAGAGAGTGCGAGAGAGAGAGTGCGAGAGAGAGAGTGCGAGAGAGAGAGTGCGAGAGAGAGTGCGAGAGAGAGAGAGTGCGCGAGAGAGTGCGCGAGAGAGTGCGAGAGAGAGAGAGAGAGAGAGAGAGAGAGAGAGAGAGCGCGAGAGCGAGAGAGAGTGCGAGAGAGAGAGCGAGAGAGAGTGCGAGAGAGAGTGCGAGAGAGAGAGTGCGAGAGAGAGAGTGCGAGAGAGAGAGTGCGAGAGAGAGAGTGCGAGAGAGAGAGCGAGAGAGAGTGCGAGAGAGAGTGCGAGAGAGAGAGAGCGAGAGAGAGTGTGAGAGAGAGAGTGAGAGAGAGTGCGAGAGGGAGAGCGAGAGAGAGTGCGAGAGAGAGAGAGTGCTAGCGAGAGAGAGAGAGTGCGCGAGAGAGTGCGAGAGAGAGAGAGAGAGAGAGAGAGAGAGAGAGAGAG